>NW_028155559.1:942500-1097119 GCF_963454915.1 Gymnoscopelus microlampas
CCACAAGGATGAGATGGAGACTGAGATGGTGAGGCAGAAGCACCACAGAGAGAAAGTGCCACTGGAGAGGCCAGCCTGTGTCTGTGATTATAACAAGAACATGAATGCAGTGGACAGAATGGACCAGAACATCAGCTACTATCCCTTCGTCAAGAAGTCAGCGAAATGGACAAACAAGTTTGTGGTTTACCTTTTCCAGATCTGCTTATACAATGCATTCGTCATTTACAAGGCAAGGAATCCGAATGGCAACTGTAAATGTATGTACAGATGTGCCATTTCAAAACTTCAAATGTCCTGCCATCGCCAAGACAGTACATTTTCAGGGGATTCCCAGGGCAATAAGAGGGACAAAGAAGGGCATTTAAAATGCTGAATTATTTTGATGATCACTGCTTTTATGATGCTAATTAATTTGAGCAACTGGTCAAGGACCTCTTCAAATCACCTTTCGCCTCATAATGAGTCTGACACCTTCTTCAACACACATTCTTTTGTTCTCATGTATATGGATGTCTGTTGAAGGGAAAAACGGGGGTGTGTAGTGACAACTTCTTTTCAGGGGCAAAACAGTGCATTTTTAAGGGCAGAAAAGGGAGGAAAAAAATGCATTTTCAGGGCACTTTCAGGGAAAGAACAGTAACGTGTGAAGTTTTGAAGTGGCACATCTGTACACATTTTTGCTCAGTGTCATCACCTCTTTGACAGCTGTGAGTTATGCCCCAGTCCCAGCAGATGTCCGCAAGCCGTTAACCCGCCGTTTGATCCGCCAATACCCCACGTTGGCTGATTTCATAAATTATATGGAGGACACCTACGTGGGGGAGCAGGCCCTGTTTCCGCCACCGCTGTGGAGTGTTCATCATCGTCGCTCCGACAACCGGAGCAACACTCGCGTGGAAGGTAACAACTTATTTATTAGTATTATTATTAATATTATTATTAGGCCTTGCATTATTGCTCATTCCAAATCTGATCTATTTGCTGCAATATATATATAACGTGGGAATGAAATGTCAATAGGCCATGTGCTATGAGTGCTGCATGTAAAGTAGTTCTTATAAATCTATGATTATTTCAGGTTTCCATCACAGATGGAATAACAGAGTCGTCACCCTTCCATCTGGGTCTTCATCCGGCGGATGAAGGATGAACAGACGCTGGTGGAGACCGAATGCGGCATTGCCGAACGTGGGTCGCCACCACCGGCCCAGCGGCACAAGTGGAGATGGCTGGAGGAGAGGTTTGAGAGTTTCTTTATACTAAGAATAATTAAATAATTATATAATAATAATTAACAGTGGACTGGCGTTTTTGGCATCTTATATAGAACTTCTTGTGCACGACAAAAATGTGTTCCCCTAACATTGATCTTACTAGATTAAAGGGGACACACACCATGAATTTAAAACAAATATTTGATATTTAATACCATATGGTGTATGTCCCTCAAAGCATTTTCAAAAGGTTTGAGCCTAAATCAACACTCAGATATACTCATTCCAACTAACTTCTCTCTGGCTTATAAAGCACTTTCAGCTGCAATACCAAAACGTCCTGTTGGGCAGAGGGGTGCTACTGAGCAATTCTGTCTGTCAAAATACATGGGCAGAAATGGTTCGTGATGTAAGCAACCATGCCATTCTGAGATGGCCTGTTCAGACACGGCCATTCTGAAAATCTCTGAAATGAGAATGAATGACTGAATGTTAAAAAAAAATATTTTTTGGGGTACAAGAGACACTGGGGAGCCCAAAAAAAAAAAAAAAAAAAAAAAAAAGAAATTCATGGTGTGTACCCTTTAATTAATTACTAATATTAATGAACTTGTGATTTTCCCCAACAGGCTTCGGAGGCTCCGTCGACAGTACAGGCGAGGAGGGAGGACCCTGGAGCAATATTGGGATGCGGTCCAGCACAGCATCCACAATTTTGTGTAAGCTTTCTCCCACATCACAGTACAATTTTGATTTAATTTTTACTTTAGTTTAATCACTTCAGCCCGTTTGGATTTTGTTTTTTTCATTCAATTTTCAACTCAGTACATGGTACTTAAGTACAATTTAGTTTGACCACTTCAGCCCGTTTGGGTAATTTTGTTTTAATTATATTTTCAAGTAGTGGTCCAAAGGAACTGCACATGAACTAAGTCAGTAGGCCTTATACGGTACTCAAGTACACTTTTATTTAATTTCTTTTACTCCACCTGCTCCCTGGACCCCATACCCTACAGCCTTTTATTATTTAATTATTCTTAGTAGCAAGAAAGTCTCTACTACCACTTTAGCCCGTTTGGGTAATTTTTATTTCATTAAATTTGCAAGTAGTGGTGCAAACTGTACATTTACTCACTACTCAAGTATGGTACTTAAGTACAATTTTGATTTCTTTTTTTACTTTAGTGGAATAATTGAACCACTTTAGCCCGTTTGGGTATTTTTTATTTATATATATTAGTTGGTGGAGTGATTTGTCTTTTTGATTCCGATAACAAACGAGACTCCACCTTGTTAACTAGTTTCGCGCCCCCGTGTGGTCAGCGTTTGGCCACACGAGAAGGAACAATAACAACAGGTATTTGTTTTACTTCAGTGAAGTATTTAAAATGTTCAATACTTTTATTTCGAGTACTCCACCACATCTATGATGAGAATATTGTACTTTTACTCCAGTACAATTATTTGAAAACTGTAGTTACAAGTTGCAGTATTTTCATTATATTTTCATTATTATTACAAAACATACATTAACCACTTGAACCCCATGGAAGCTTTTGGTAATTATTTAATGTGTTCTTTAAATCCTGCAAGTGTCACTTGGGTGAATTATTTTTTTGTTGTTGAATTATTGTTGCCTTTTCTCTTGCGTGACTGTATATATTTATATCGTGCCTTTAATCTTCATCTGTACACAATGTTTTGGGAACTACTTAGAAATGTGTTTAATACATTAACATTATCATCATTGTTATGTCAGTATCATTTTATTATCTGAAGTGTTATTTTACTTCATACTTTGTGCTGTCAAGGCTTATTGCCAGCTATATTAGGTTAATTCATTTTTATTCGACTGTATTGTTTATACGATAATTATTTTCCTGTGAAATTATCATTGCTCAGCAATCATAGTTGTTGTGTCTGCTTTGAAATAAACCCCTTCTTGCCTTTTGAAAAGGAAATCGCATTGTTTTGTTGCTGTGAAATGCTTGTTTCACTTAGGCACTTAATCTGTTGAATATCCATATGATGGCGTGTACATCACAGGCTTGTTACTTCAATGTTGTACTACCTAAATGAGTCAAATGGAAATACAGTAGGTCTATTCTACATGAATCATTTGAGTCCTTTGGCAAGGTCAATGCTGTCCTACGCTTTATTAAGTTCAGAGACTATTTTGCAAAACATTTTTTTCAGATAATCATGGGGCTTTGCATATTTGTTTTTCTTTACTTGCATTTGTTTCCTAGTTGGCTAGTTCTACTTTTGTGTTTGCATGTCAAACTATGACATGGGAATGTCAAACTATGACATGGGAATGTCAAACTATGACATGGGAATGGACATTTGACCATGCAATATTTGGTGTATTATATATTATAATATTTTAAATGCTCTGTTCTTTTCAATGCCAAAAGCTATATTTTTAAAATGTAATTTCTGTTATATTTTTTACCTTCATTTTATTTGAAATGTCTTCCACCTCATTTGTCAGTGAGCTGTGAGAGCACATATTGTAATATTTGGCTCAACATGACCCTCTCAATGCTGTTGAAAAATACTTAGTGATTATGGAATATTATATACTTCATGTCCCCACAGTTGCTGTTTGGGTAACCTGGCGGGTTTCCCTAAGACATGCTGCGTAGGGACTGCGTGCGGTCCTTACGAAGGGTCTTACGTGCGTCCACACAGGTTGCACAGATAGCTTCGGGAAACAGCGCGCACGTACTCCTGGCCTGGGAGAGGCTTCATAGCCTAGTGCTGCTGTCCTACGCAGGAGTTAGTATATAATAATAATGAGGTGCGGTTAAAAGACAGTTGGAGAGAGTTGAATAACCTCTTGAAATATTAAGAAATAATTGCGAACGCGGAAGGAGGCGCCTCCGCCCAAGTGGAGCTTACTATGAAAGTCTGCTCGGCTTGTGTGTGTGTGTATCTGTCTGTCTGTCTGTCTGTGTGCAGTGCACTGCCTGGGTGCGGCCGACAGAGGGCGCCAGAGTGCAGCTACAGTCAAAACACAAACACACACACACACACACACACACACACACACACACACACACAGAGTCCTTAAATACACAATATTTTCGAGCTGCGTTCGCTTCCAGCGTTCGCGCGTCTTACTTGTAATAGGCGGTCTATTTATTTATGTTTTTACACCTTTTAGCTTAGTGATATTGAAGAGGTGGGTTTTGAAGGATTGGAAGGTGGGCGCATCTCTGAAAGTTTTGGGGAGTGCATTCCAACAGACAGACTCATCACACACACACACACACACACACACACACACACACACACACACACACACACACACACACACACACACACACACACGTCAGCTGACATCATAGCTGTCTGGCTAGAGACAGAGCAGTCAGCGTTCTTTAGATAGATCATTCAGGGGGCTCGCGGATAGCTTCGGGAGCGGGGGGGGTTAGCATCCCTTTTCTGAGGAGAAGTTTAGCCAAAAATAGCCGATCTACAAGCTCACAACGTAGATCGGCTATTGACAGACAGACATTAATGAAGGATTAATGCAGGTGCTTCAATGTTGGTTGGGGTAATTTAATAGCAACTATAGCAACACGTCACGAGACACTTCACCAAGTTCATTCATTCAGGAAATATTAGTATATTAATATTTAGAGAATACATATTTTTATTGACATTATAAAAAAATAAATATAGGCGCTGTGGATTTGTCTATAGTCTCATCGACTCAGGGACCAAATAATAAATAATAATAATATATAATAATAATAATAATGATAAGGGTAATATTAATAATTATTATTATTATTATATATTATTAATATTCGAAAAGGTGGGTCTTCTTTATAATCGAAATAGAGGTGTGTCTAAATAGTGGTGTCTGGCTGTCGGAGTGGCAGGGTTTTTCTAAAAAAAGATTGCCCCCCCACTCCGAACAATGGAAGTCAATGATCGAAGTACCGGTGTGTCGGAATAGCGATGTGTAACCCTGCTTGGCTAAAGGCAGTCATACAGCCAGGCCGGTGCTAGAGGACATTGCAGACACAGAGGTCTACAATCAAGTGAAACTGGTCAGTTTTGTCTTTGTGATAACGTTTTGAAACTTTGAGCAAATTTGTTTTTGGATTATTTAATCACTGTTCAGTCGAAATTAAGCATAATTTCTAAAGGTTTTAAGGCCAAATGTTTGACAAAACCGTTTTAAGGCCAGTCCACACCAATGCAACTCCTTGCAACTGACATTGGTGATAATGGTTGCAAGTTTTTGCATGTTGCAAGGAGTTGCATTGGTGTGGACTGGCCCTAATAGTGTAGCTCAAAACATGGAAAATCTGTGGAAAATGCTCTTTCTTTTTAATTCCACAATATTCAGAGTGAATTCAATGATCTATCAGGGCAGAAAATATGTCCTGTAATGAACAACAATGAAACCAGTAGGAGAACCATGCTGTCATCTAATTGTCGGGCAGAAACTGTATCTCCATAATTTAACTGTTTTTGGTCAATTAATGCCCTTCCCAACAGTGTCGCACAAAAGTAGCTCTGCAAGCTCATATGGCATCACATTTTGAGGTTCTAGATGGGCTATTTTTGCTACATGTGGGGGGAAAAACTTGTTTTGCAAAATAATTAGTCAATAATAACAGTTCATACTGTTTGCAGATTAATGGAGTATGCAAGTAATTGTTGGTTGAAAATAAAATTTGAAAAGAGAAACAAAAGGCAGGCAAGAAAATTCATTGGTTCTTCACAAAGGTGGGGTTCTCCTTCCATTCCGACATCTCGCCACTCCGACTAGTGGCTTCCGCGTGCGGTTAGGGTTAGGGTTAGGGTTAGGTATAGGTATAGGGTTCGTCAACGTCGGAAAGGCAACATGTCGGAAAGGCGAAATGCACCCCACAAAGGTGACTAATCATAGACGGACAGTAACTTTTACATTTTTCTTCAGTTGTGGGATATCATGCCGTATTAGCTGCTTTTACATACTGTACAAACTGTAATTTCAGGTGTCGGAGAGTTCCACTTTTGCAGAGCTCATGGCTGCTACTGGAACAGAGAAGATACTGGGATACTTGGAACGCATCGGGTGTCTACGGCCATTGAGGACATTTGTGGACAAAGAACGGCTGCTTTGCGATATCCTCATGTCTGAAGTGGTGACACGAGTTGCAGCCCCTTTTGAACGGTATTCCTAATATTTATCATATGACATGTAACCGAATTAAAAAATAAATTGTGATGCTTATAAGTGATCGCTGCATTGACCAGATAACTGCCACCGGTGTTGCCAAAGAACAATACATAAATGTACTTGGGCTCACAAGCCTGAAAATAACAGATCTACAAGCTCTCACCGCATCACATAATGATGCGTTGTGAGGTTGTAACTCCATGTTTTATGTGGGTCAGATTGTAACCCAGTATTGTGACTTGTATCAAATTATTGGTTTAGTGAATTGTTGCACCCTAAATGACTAAATTTATATCTGATAGCACATTAAAAAATGACTTATTTTCTATCAATTGCACACCCTATGAAGCCTTGAATCCATGTTTTATTTTTTTGTTTTTGTCGCATTCCTAAGCTAATAATTTGATTATTTTTGTCGCCTACCGGAAATACACACGGTCATCAAATTATTGTCTTAGGAATGCCACAAAAACAAAAAGAAATTGATGAAATCGAGGCTTCATGGGGTGTGTAATTGATAGGAAATAAGTCATTTTTTGGGTGAACTTCTCCTTTAACTTTGAAAATGTTTGGTTGGTTATTTCTGTTGCAAGAATGCTTGATTTGCAACAAAATAACTGTTAAGCACTGACTACAAATGCAATCTCTCTTTTTAATGTGAAAAGGTTTAAAGACGGGCTTAAAACTCTTGGCGTCTTGGAGAAAATCCAGAAGCACCCGGAGAGCTTCCAGCCACTCTTCTGCCACCAGGACACCAAACTAACAGCCGACGCAATGGATGACTTATTCATCATCGGTCTATCACCCCTAGGAAGCAACAAAAGAACATTGGAGAAAGCTGTGGTTGTCTTCTGGAGGAAGTTCTTAGAAGATACACAGGGTACGAGCATGTACAATCTTGGCCATATACTGTAGCATGTGCATACATTTCAATGTCTTAAATGGTAATTGCAGAAATAAAATCATGTCTTATTTTTTTCCAACAGCGGAAGAGGGTCATACGAAGCTGGAAAGGATTCTTGCATTTGCAATAGGAGCCGACGTTGTCCCGCCTATAGGCTTCGACCCGTCCCCATCAATCGGCTTCCTACATGAGAAGGAGGATGATACCACGGCAGTTTCAACCCTTCCTTCAGATGCTAGTGGATTTTGTTTTATTTTTGAACCATGTAAGCTGTATTCTGTATACTTTGGCTGTTCAATGTTTTCATTCGTATTTCATTTAACTTACCTTAAACTTTTTAGCCAAAAAAAAACGTTTTAAAATAGTTTAAAAATCTACAAGCTGTGGGTTCAAATCCACCGTGGCGCATCCGATTTTGTCGGACAAAGCCGGGCGTCACCTGTCAGCAGGGAGTGTTGGCCGGGAGGAGTAGGACGAAGGCTCTACCTCTACGTAATTGTTTTTTTCAAAATGGTAAATGCCAAAAAATGTAGGCCTGATTGTTCTAAAAACAAACAAATTTAAGGCTTACTACTCAGTTTTGGCAAAAATAGAAACAGTTGTATTTTATGTTTACCTCTGCCGGGGCAAGTGGGAAAGGAGATAAAACAAGAGAACAAAAAACCTATTATTATTTTCAAATGGGTTTCAGTGGATCTGTGTGGACATGTAATCCGGAGATTTTGAGAAACGATGACGTCATCGCGCATTCGCACATGGTCATTATAATAATAAATAAATAATATAATAATACACACCGGACCGCTCATGGTCATTATCCTATTATAATTCTAGTAAGCTCACGGTGGTTGGTGGTAGGGTGGACTCTTGATGAAACTGCGCATGCGTCGTTGTGTGCCAGGTTTCGCGAGAGAAACAAGCAGCGAGGTCTATGAAAACGAGGCCAAACCAAACGAACCCTATAACACCAACATTGGCCCTAAAGCGCTTACAATCGGCGTACATGGCAACACCGACGCCGACGCTACACCATAGACCCCGCCCACTCTCTGCTGTGGAAAGTAAACACTCCAGATTTGTTTCCCCACACACGATGCACATTAGCTCCATAAAGAACGGTTCTATGTCGTTCTCTTCCAGGATCGGGCGAACGTCCGCCAAGGCTCCGCTGTTTACCCTTTTGTATACATCGTATCCCAAAACTAATGCTAGATTCTAAACCGCACGGATGTTTAAGGTTTGGTTGGCTGCATAATATTTTAGGTCGCCAGCGAAACTACCCGTTTAAAACCCTGCCATATCTATCAAATGGGGGTCCGCGGGCTAACAAGTGTCAATTTGGGGGTCCTTGACATAAAAACGTTGGAGAACCACTGCACTACACAGTACACACTCACTTTCGATCCCTGATAAACTGTCTGTTCTCGGCCATTTTGGCTGCTCATATTCCCCTACTGAAAATAGCTCATCTACAAGCTCACAACGCCTCGCGATGCGTTGTGAAAATAGGGAGATGGAGAGAGAGAGAGAGGGACGGAGAGAATACTCAAATACCTTGAGTAAAAACACTTGACAGTACTGAAAATGAGTACAAATACTTAAAAGTACTGAAAATGAGTAAAAATACTTCAAAGTTGAAAAACAAAGTACAAATACTTAAAGATTGATAAAAACACTAAAAATACCTAAAAGTTGAGAAAAACAGTAAAAATACTTAAAAATAGGGGGGCGCCACGACGGGGCGCGCGCGGGGGAGAAACCGCGCGACAGGACGTGCATTAACCCCAACTTTGCAAATACTTTCGCCTGCGCCCTTCACCGGGTATGGTCTAGTAATAATAAATGAAGAGAGAGAGAGAGAGAGAGAGAGAGAGAGAGAGAGAGTGAGAGAGAGAGAGAGAGAGCGAGCAACACTTAGGCCTACAGTCTATGAAACAAGGCACGCTCATTTATGGCAAAATAATGTCATAATTAATAATAATAATAAGACAGTGGTGGGAAAAGTAGCTCATTCACTGTGTGACGAAAACCCTCTTTCTCTGCGAATACCAGTCATTTCGCCCATTCCGCAGTTCGCCCAAAAAGTCGGACATTTCGCCCAGACATTTCGCCCAAAAAAATCGGACATTTCGCCCATAGATAGTGAAGCTAGCTGGCCGTTTGTGTGCGAGAATGAGAGAGGTTTAGGTTTAGATAAAAGCGCTCTCTCTCTCTGTGTGTGTGTGTGTGTGTGTGTGTGTGTGTGTGTGTGAGTGTGAGAGAGACACACGCATCAGTGGGGCAAACGCAGTCCCCACGAAAAATATTTACGATTCTGTCCCTATCGGTACATAACTCGGACGGCGCGTAGTCGACTAGCAGACCTTCGGCTGGTCGTTGCGGGCACAACAATACGGGAGATACGGGTACTTATCGCGGTCCGGATCGCCTTGTAACATCCGTGGCTCGGGGGTAAGCACTTTATATTTGAAATCTGAACGTTTATGTACATGTGAGAGTTGGCAATGTAAAAAAAAAAACGAACACCACTATAAACCAGGGACTCGGCAGCGTCTGCGCTGCAGCTGCGCCCTAATAATGTCGTTTTCGTTTATGTTCACGTATGCTGTTCACGTATGCTATTAAAATAATGCAGCTATTGCAGTATTGGGCCTTAACATGTGATTAAAATGTATTTGTATTTGGCCCCTCATATATAAAATAAATGTAAATATAAAATCTGAACTTGAAACTTGCCGCTGATCAATGCGTTTCTGCGTCTACGTGTGGACAGGGATTTTTTTTAAATCTTTGTCATGTGGCCAGGGATTCTTTTTAAAAACGGAGGACTAAAATATCCGTTTAGTAAAAGATCCATATACGTGTAGCCTAGGCCTCAGTCTTCTCTGTGAAACGAACATGGAAACAGACTGGATTTGTGATGCACAAAGATCGTACACCGGCCATTACATCCATGTTATTGAATCACAATGATTGAATCATTATGCGACATGAATGTGATCTGCATGCAGCCACAATTAGCCAGTGGTGTAAAGTCACAAAGTAGCCTACATTTACTCAAGTACTGTACTTGAGTACAATTGTTGAGGCATTTTTACTTTTCTGGAGTAGAACTTTTACTTCGACTCTTCTACATCTCAGAGGAAATAATGTAATTTTACTACACTATTGTATGAAAACTTAAGGTACTAGTTACTCTGTGGATTTTGATTATCATTACTAAACATACATTAACCACTTCAGCCCTATACATTTTGGCTATTTGAAAATAGCCGATCTACAAGCTCACAATGCATGATTTAAAAAAAATACATTTTGCACCTGTGAAATGGGATATTCTGCACAATGAGTACTTTTACTTACTGTACGTACTTTAAGTATATTTATTAGCCAATACTTTTACGCAAGTGAATTTTAATTCCAGACTTTGACTTGTAACAGAGTATTTCTACATTGCAGTATTAATACTTTTACTTAAGCAACAAATGTGAGTACTTTTTCCACCACTCCACAGCTGCGTGTGGAACTTCAAGTACATCAAGTAAACATTACAATTGCATTACTATTAGCATTATTTCATTATACTGAAAACAAATCAATGTTCTATTTGAATGTAGAAGACTTAGGCCTTGGCTACACGTACATGGATCTTTTACTAAACGGATATTTTAGTCCTCCGTTTTTAAAAAGAATCCCTGGCCACATGACAAAGATAAACAAAAATCCCTGTCCACACGTAGACGCAGAAACGCATCGATCAGCTGCATGTTTAAATTTTATATCAGATTTTATATTTACATTTATTTTATAATTATATATATGAGGGGCCAAATACAAATACATTTGTAATCACATGTTAAGGCCCAATACTGCAATAGCTGCATTATTTTAATAGCATACGTGAACATAAACGAAAACAACATTATTAGGGCGCAGCTGCAGCGCAAACAGTAGCCATGGTTCACATGACGCTGTCGAGTCTCTGGTTTATAGTGGTGTTCGTTTTTTTTTTCATTGCCAACTCTCACATGTACATAAACGTTCAGATTTCAAATATAAAGTGCTTACCCCTGAGCCACGGATGTTACAAGGCAATCCGGACCGTGATAAGTACCCGTATCTCCCGCATTGTTCAATAAAAAGCACTTTAATCCCATCGCCGGCCATTTTCTTTTTCTGTTCTTTTATTTTGGTAATGTATCAGAGTGCAATACACCTTCCAACCATTGGTGTCGCATGGTTGAAAGCATCGGAGAAAATTTGGAGAAAATGGCCGACGATCGGATTAAAATGCTTTTTCTTGAACAATACGGGAGATACGGGTTCTTATCGCGGTCCGGATCGCCTTGTAACGTCCGTGGCTCAGGGGTAAGCACTTTATATTTGAAATCTGAACGTTTATGTACATGTGAGAGTTGGCAATGTAAAAACATCGAACACCACTATAAAGCAGGGACTCTCGGCACCGGGGCGATTGTGTTTTAGGACGACAGACCCCACATTCAATCTGTGTGCGCGCCGTGTGTTCTACTTGGCGCAGAGAAAGAGGGTTTTCGTCACACAGTGAATGAGCTACTTTTCCCACCACTGTCTTATTATTAAGTATGACATTATTTAGCCATAAATGAGCGTGCCTTGTTTCATAGACTGTAAGTGTTGCTCTCTCTCTCTCTTCATTTATTATTATAATGACCATGAGCGGTCCGGTGTTTATGTATTATTGTATTATTTATTATTATAATGACCATGTGCGAATGCGCGATGATGTCATCGTTTCTCAAAATCTCCGGATTACATGTCCACACAGATCCACTGAAACGCATGTTTTGGAAAACCTTCACTTATTTATCCGTTTACAAAAATATCCGTTTTAGCGGCCAAAAACAGCGTTTGCGTGTGGTTGAAAGGCCCAAACGCACACAAAAATGTGCGTTTAGAAAAAGATCTATGTACGTGTAGCCAAGGCCTTAACTGCATGTTGAGAAAGCATGGACTGTTATGCATTGCATTAATTGTTCTATGAAAACTGTAACTGTAGCTATTAACTACCCATGTGCACGTTTTAATTAGTTAAAATATGAATCTGTTTTCATTTACTGTATATGTTAAACTTTGACTCTTACTGCAATCTTGTTTATGCATCACTACCCACATGTCGTAGACATTATAAGGTATATGAAATGTTTATAGGGACCATAGCTTATGACCGTACATTGAGGGAAGAATAATGTATTATTTTGTTCTAATCCTCAGGTATATGACAATGCAGTACTCAACTACATGGCCTATTGGAACACACTGCAGCCACATGTCCACAACAGACCAGCTGCTCAGCCTGTGGTGCAGTCATATAGACCACCTACTACCAGTCAACCTCCCACCGGGCAGCAGCCAAGAATCCCACCAGAACTGCAGAAAGATTTGCATGGATAATACAACTTTCCTTTTTGGTATCCAAGGTTTCCCAAGGAGTTTACTGGGGAAAGGGGTGTGTTAATTTTGGCCACCACTTCCTCATTCAATTCATTTGAGGGATCAAATCAGTCAACAATAATGTGGGAACATAAATCAAGGGTCATATTAGTCTGTCTACTTTCCCTACAAGAGTACTGTATTTCCCCACAAGAGTTTCAGGCTTCACAGTAGAGGGTAGCACGGGTCCAAAAAATGGGATCCGAACCGAAACGGACCCGTGGATAATTGGACCGGTCCAAACGGAACCGAGAAAATATTCCAAATTATTGGACCCGGTCCGAAACGGACCCATGCTAGGTGGACCCGGCCCGAAACAGGACCGAAGCAAACTAGACCTGTTCCTAAACGAACCAAGGATAATTCAAATGTATTAGACCCGGTCCGACCGCGTCTCTAGAACCGTACTGGACCCGGAGCTCATTTATAGCTAAAATCACCAGGGTATTCATATTAGCCATGTGTGTCACAGCTCCTGCTCCCCCCCGCCCCAACAGTAATCATGGACAGGCTGCGTCGCGTGCATTCTGCTCTGTGTTGCAGACAGACAAGACAACATTTCGCCGACTTTATACCGCCTGTCCCCGCAGATTATGTCCATAAACATGCTCCACACAGACGACGTTCTAACTTGCATCTTCCCGGTGGCTTTTGTTTGCATTTCACCTGCTAAAAAAACTCCATGGTGTTACTACGCAGGTCGCAGGGTAGCCGCCCGGAAAACTCCGAAAACACACTCACCCCCATTTTCTTGTATTTGTTTAACTCAGGATAAGGTTAGAAATACGTTTAGGTTTAGGCATAGTTTTACTGAGGTTAAGTTTAGGAATAGGGTTAGATTTTGGCACCGTTTTAACAAGGTTACATTTAGGATTAAGGTTAGGTTTAGGCATAGTTTACTGAGGTTACGGGGCGACTGTATTTTGGGGCGACTGCAGTGCGGTGCGAGTGAGATTGGCTGCGTTTCAATCGGCTGTTAACATTAAACTATGAGAGAACAGGCGATATGGATTTGGGAGCGTAATTACAACGCATTGGTCTCATTTTAAAACCGAAGGTTAAAGAGATTAAATATAATAATAATAAATAATAATACAAAGCTGGTCGTCGGGTCCTCACGGGTCCACACGGGTCCATCCATTTCAAATGGGTCCGACCGCGACCGTGGCAATTGGAACTGATCCGACCCGTGCCCGAGGGACACGTCAATATTTTGACCCGAACCGGCTCGGTTCTCAGTTCGGGGCTCGGGTCTTCGGTTCCGGGTGGACCCGTGCTACCCTCTACTTCACAGCCAGTGTTGCCATTTCTGCTTATTATAAACAACTTTTGGCTTGTTTTTCTGTGAAGCCACTTGTAAATATTGGTGGTTGGGCTTTTTTATTCCTAAAGTGTAGTTGCTTTATTTCGGCTTGTTTCTAAAGTGTAGTTGCTTATTTGGGCTTGCTACCTAATGTTGTTTAAACCACTTGGTTCCCACATTATTTCATGTCGAGATGGACCTCCACCTGAAAATATTTTGTGCCAGGGACCCCCATAAAATATATTGTTCAAAATATTTCACTTTCTCATTTTTGGGGGGGAAAATAACAGATCTACAACCTCACAATGTATCGCTGTGTGGTAAAACACAGCCTAGTCGCTTCTTTTGGGCTTATTTTCATAGACCTGTGTTATGATTATGAAGGGTATTAACACTTGCATGACTAGCCGGTCAATCTGGACGATTTTGAGAATTTAAAGTGGATTAACTTCTCTCAGGAAGCTCTGAGGAAATTCCCCTTTCATGACTTTTCCTAACTATTTGATACAAATCATCAGGTTTTTTTTCTGAAACTTATTATAAATATGAAATCAGACCCATATATACCATCCCAGACGTTATATTTTGACTAATTTGACCGCTCTCACCCTTACTCCCCCATTTAAGAACAGTTGACACCTTCGAGACCCCCCGCAGACCGCGCAGCCATGCGCTCTGAACAGCCAGCACTCTGTCTATGTTACCATGTCTGCTTATTATAAGCGACTTTGGGCTTGTTTTTCCACGTATTTCTATTATTATTATTATTATTATTATTATTATTATTATTATTATTATTATTATTATTACCCATATATAATTACATTATAATGGTAATGGTAAAAACGAATGAAATGGCACCATTGCACAATTCTTAGAAAATACAACATGCTTAGTTTTAAAACTTCTAGTTTTGGTTGAAATCAAACCACAGTTCTGTTCTGTTTGCAATTGTCTATACTTTTAATTATTTGAAAACTTTAGTTGGTAGTTACTTTGCAGATATAAATGATTACGTTATAAAACATAAAACACAGAAATACACACTACTGCGTCATACCTCACTGTTTTATCAGGGCACACACTCAGACAGACACAACGCATGCAGTAAAATGTTCATAGGCTTATTTCTCTCGCAAAACTTGGCAACCTTAACATTCCCTTTTCACTGCGAAGCTGCGAAAAGCGAAAAAGAGCAGATCTACAAGCATAGACCTTGTCATGCAGGGACTATTTTAGGCTTGTAAATAAGATATTTTGCGCAGGATTGAGCACATGTGTGAAACATACGATGTGTTCACTTGTGCGCTTTTTTCACACAAAAGTAGAGAGAAGCTGTGACCTCACCTCACAAACAAATAATCCTTTTGCAAACAACATCCATGTTCTCTTCGTTTGTCAACAATGATGTAAATGGAAAGTTTATTTCAGCAGATAGAATGTGACAGTTTAACATAGTTTGAGACGTTTTTGCTGCGCAGCCAGTCCTCGTTTAAGTTCATTGCTTTCACCTCTTGTTCTGCTGTGCACAACAGGGCATATCTCCGCCAGGCCAGGTTTACCTATCCAGGCCATGAAATTCATAGGCAGTCACATTAGCCAATTAGAATGAAAACTGCTAAAACTGACTCATATACTGATACAGAACCATATATAGGCTATTGTCGCTGTTGGATGGAAACCTTAATGTTATTTTTTTTATTATTATTTTAAAACAATTTAAAATTGTGAAAATAGCCAATCTACAAGCTATAATTATTAATTATTAATAATCTTTAATAATTTTGGCAAAGAGGTATAGGTATAGAGGGAAAAAAGAGCAGACCAAGTAAACAAAAAGGTTTAATCTGAAACACAATTTTATACAATATAGAGGGGGTCCCTGCTTCAACTCTGTGTGAACCCTAACCCTAACCCTTTTTTATAAAGATTTTACATACAGAATCTGCAGTTACCATTACAACTAAATTACTTTAATGCCTACAACAACATAATGTTTATTGAAATGTATTGACATTTATTGAAACCCACCCCACAACCCACATACAATCCCCCACTGTACATACGATACACAAATTTACATTTCATTTTTACATTAAATGTTTAAAATCTGTTCGTTAACCAGTCTATGAAGTTACAAGCCAGCCCTATAATTGTGCAGAAAGTCTTTTGATGACCAGAATTTGTCAAGTCTATTCTTGAATGTATTGACTGAAGGAGCCTGGACCACTTCCTCTGGAAGTTTGTTCCATGCTCTTACAGCTCTAAGTGTAAAGACATTCTTTCTCTTTTCAGAGTTACAGTTTAGTGGTAGCAATTTTAGGGTGGGAACTATTCTTATTATTTGTTTGAGCTTTGTGTTACGATAGGGAGGTTAGTATTTGTATTTTGCTTTCTTTCGTGGGTAGGTAAGAGGTTTGTGTTCTGGTTTTGTTTTGTTGTAACTATTCCTCCGCCCCCGACTAGTTTTGTAAACCACTTTGGAGAATAAAAAGAAAAGATCGAAAAAGCAAACTGTTTGGACGGCGGTTCTTGGGAGTTGGGAAGGGCGGTCTTCCACACCATATGTTATGTCTCGGTTCCCCTAGGCCGGGGCGTAACAACCTGGCCGCTTGTTTCTCTTGCAAAATCTGCCAACACTGGTCACAGCTGCCAGTCAGAATGAAACACAGGACAGGAGTTGAGAGCCATTGATCATTCATTTGAATCAGCTGTGTGTGTGGAGATGTTGTAGAGAAGTAGGTGAATGTTGAATGAGTGATTAACCCATGAAGCAATGCCCAATATTCACACAAGGGCTCATGGGACACTGGAAACTGGTGGATAGAGTAGCCTATATTAATGTACTGTAACTGGTTACATATGTTTTTTTTTGGGGGGGTAAAGGTTTGGGCAGGGGGCAACATTCTATGCATTTACCATCTTACATGATAGACATTACATTTTCTTTGTGTGTGCAAATGTATTTAAAAAGAATAAAGCTGGTCACGTCCAGTTTCAAATCTGTTGCTAAATCACAGGTTTACAGGGGTAAAACAAAGTCGCTGAAACTAGTATTTTGTGTATACAATATGCAGCCATTTGAACAATTTTCGCTAAATATGTTTTCTTTCCAGAGTATTTCCTACTCGGTATGGTCAAAGGACTGGCAGAGGTAGGAGATCAGCTGCTCCTCGTCTGGTCCCTGCTGTCATAAAACTCTTACAGGCAGGGCTTGGCAGAAGGATAATTGCATTAACTATTACTGCTGGCCATAATGAGGTACCATAGACTTTTAACTGTTCGGTTGTCATAGTCAAGGCTTTACTTTTGTGTTTTATTGTGGGTACTGAGTTTTTCATCTATAAACATATTTAACACGGCTAGACTGAGTTTGAGCCAGCTGCATATTAAAGGAATATCTGCTCTTATGTTCATATGTAGATTGAGAGAGCTCTAGAGGAGGAATATCCCATGATGGCTTGGAGGGAATTCGGCCAAAATCATCAAGATCGTGCACTTGGTGACAAGTTTTTGATTTTTGGCATGCTGTTAGGTATGGGCATAAGGTTTTCATAAACCATCAGAAGCAAGTTGGGATCGCCACCTAGTGGTCTGTTTCCAATGGATCCAATATTAGATAGGTTAGTATATTGTTGAAACCCCACATAATTTATAGAAGGTATTTTCAATGGATTCTGTTACTATTGGGTATGCTAAATAACATACAAAAAACATTGAAAATGAAACTCCTGTAAGACATAGATTTTTGTATGTTATTTAGCATACCCAATTGTAACATAATCCATTGACAATACCTTTTATAAATTATTTGGGGTTTCAACCACATACTAACCTATCTAATATTGGATTAATTGGAAACAGACCACTAGGGGGCGATCCCAACTTGCTTCCGATGGTTTTTGAAAACCTTATGCCCATACCTAACAGCATGCCAAAAATCTAAAACTGCAGGCAGGCAGATCAAGTTCAACGAGGATTTATTATCAAACTCTCAATACAAGGTGGCAATGAAGCAGACATGTAAGGATTGACACACCATGACAACAACTATAATCTGACAAGGGCACACTCACAAACACAGGGCTTAAATACACACAGGACTAACAAGACACAGGTGAATTTAAAGACAATCAACATTGGCTGGGAGACTAACAGGACACAGGTGGAGAAACAAGTAATCACAGGGAGGTGAAACAAGACAGGTAGCAAACACTAGGGCAGACAGGAAACACTATGAACAATACTTCACAATAAAAGTACAAGGAGAACAGGAAACTATACATAAGATACAAGGATGCTGACAAATACTGGACACTGGACAGGAGACGGCTGTTGGCGCCAGCACTTTTGACATACGCACACGTTCAGGGAGACCCCCTCTACAACACCACACTCTCCGCTAAGCCGGAGAGGTGTAAATTGAAAAGTGGCAGGCCGTCCAGTGAGGTCAGGGGTCAGAAAAGGGCCATTTTCAGTGCATAGCTTTTACAAATTGGACGCTGGACAGGAGACGACTCTTTGCCGTGGCACTTGTGACATACGCACGTGTTCAGGGAGACCCCCTCTACAATGCCACACTATCTGCTAAGCGGGAGAGGTGTATTTTGAAAAGTAGCAGGCCGTTCAGTGAGGTCAGGGGTCAGAAAAGGGCCATTTTCAGTGCATAGCCTTTATAGTGGGGTTCCGTGTCAATGCAATTTTTAATTTTCATTTCCGATTCTTGTGAAAGTTTCGTCTTCACTACTAATTTGAAGGTAAGGGTCTATAAAACAATTCTGGTCGAAGATATTTTCACCCAGATAAAAAATTGGCCTCTAGGGGGCGCCGGCAGTTGCCAGCCTTAGCAAAATATGTTAACTGTTGTAACTTTTTTTTGGATTATCCGATCTGAACATATGAGATGTATGGATGCAGGATCAGGAGTTGCATTTGGTAATTCAAGCGTATTACCCATAGAATCAATTTCATTTTCCAGTATTGGCGCATATCGACAAAAATAGATATAGTAGGGGACCGAGTATGGGTAATTTGTTGTTTTAATTTCAAATTGATGTGAAAGTTTCGTTTTCACTACTAAATTGAAGTTAAGGGTCTATAGAACTTTTCTGGTTCGAGTGTCAAGCACTAGATAAAGAAAATGGCCTCTAGGGAGTGTCAGCGGTTCCCAACCCCAAACCAGCCATAGAAAAATATGGGAACTGTTATAACTTTTGATTGGATTATCCAATATGAACATAATGAGGTATCTATGGATTCAGGATCAGGAGTAGCAACTGGTACTTAACACATATTTCCCAAATAAGCAATATTTCTTCTGCTATCTGCACATTTCCACAAGAATAGTCAGAAGAGGTCTATGCGCTAACGTATGTGTCGGAATAGCATTAATTTCCATTTTTGTCTCCACTACCCATATATCTACTTGAATAACTAACATTACAGTGTCTTGCTATGTAAATTATTATCATTATTATTAGTAGTATTACTTTCCATTTTAAGATAAATCATTCCAGAACAGCATGTTAAATGTCTTTCAATTTCTATTAATTTATGGCATACAGTACATGTTTTTTGGGGGTATTAAGTGGTACTGAATCCAAATCTGCTGTATGCCCAGCTCAAAATTCACCATTTAAAGATGGCGGCCACCACTAGGCTGACATATATTACGTAAAACATATTTTTGACTACACAAGGCAGAAACTTAATTGAATTTAGCTTTTTAGGTTTTTATATATGGGGAATCCAATCCCATATTCTGATTTGAGATCAAATGTGAGGAACATGTATGAAACATATATTGGGAAAAGTGTCATTTATAGGGGATATTACAAACAATTTGGAACAAATTAGGCCTAAGGGAACCCGTGACAGCTGGAAGTCCTGGGTTGTCCCCCTTCTCCCCTGTACAGTTTTGATAAGCTCCAGATTTGAGGGCTGAGCAGGGCCATTAAGGGTATAGAATATGCCATTGTATTACCCATGAAAACCCAAAAAACAAAATGCAATCCAAACCTGGTTTAGTCAAAAGTATATGTTGTTTTAAATATATTTCAGCATAGTGGTGGCCACCATCTTTAAATGGTCAATTTTGAGCCATTATCAGCTATTTCTGAACCATTTCTGAGCAGGGCATACAGAAGATTTGGATCCAGCACCCCTTATTACCCCTAAAACCATGTATGCCATAAATTAACACAATTTGCCTTCATGGTTAAGATTTTTGGAAATCTGACCTACATCCTCCTATAATTTGAGTAACCTCTGTCTGTAGTGGTGAAGCTACCCGGTTCTCCTCAGTGGCTGGAGCAATTGCTCTGATTTTGCACACAGCCATTGACCATTACCATCTGAACTTAACTGTGAAGCCCGTTTTTCAATTTCATCAAATCTCAGCTTCTTATTAGCGTTTATGTGTCAAACAATGGGAGATAACGTTGCCAGGTTTCTGGCAAGGGTTAGGGGTTAGGGGACGGGACGCGCGCCGGGGAGAAACCGCGCGACAGGATGTGCAATTGATAGATTGCTTTATCATTTTACAAACACCTTAGGCTCAGATCACACATTGGAATAAGATAGACACAGACACAGTCGGAGATCTCCGTCATATTTTACTTGGTACCAAGGAGACAACGTACAGCTTTACCTGAATCATTTCTGGAGTACAACTCACTTTACATTGTCATTTATACAAGGAAACAGGAGAGACAGAGAAGCTAGCAGGGAGGCGTGACCAAAAGTACTTAAAAGTATCAGATTACTCTGAGTAATCTATACTGAATGTAATTTATAACAGCGTACAGGCAGAGCAAACTGGGAGAGAGAACTCCAAGGCAGGGAGTGAACTGATAACAGAGGAATGCAAACATCTGTGGCTTTCATGGACCTGGTACAATAACAAAACCATCCAATATGAAGTGTTTGGCCTCTGCATACACAGGGAGATTGAATATACTTTATATTCAATTGAATGATTAATTAGTTGAACACATATTAACAAAATGAATACACATTAACCCAATTACTTTATGTCAGCATACTAAACATAAAAATCGGTTCCTACATTTCCCTCCTTTTATTCATTTTTTAATCTTCACATTCTTCTTGCTTTCACCTTTTTCAGTGGCCTTGGGACTTAAGCTATCCATCTATCTCAGCTCTAGTCATGGCATAAGACAAAGTTTGTCATTGTTGATCACATGATGAGAATTATAGAATGTCACTTGATATGGTCATTAATGATAGACACGATTGTGGATAATGTCGAAAAAACCTTATGGTAGGAAAAAGATCATTATCACCCTTCATTACCATGTAATGTCTTGCTATTCGTATGAGCGGCAGCCTCAGCCCTCAACCGGGTATATCACTTGACCAATCAATTGACAGTCCTTACTCAAAACATTAACAGAGCGCATAGAAGCATTGTCCCACTTGTACCCAGCTGTCTGTTCCACCTACCCCTCCCTTGACCTGTGACTCTCTGGAGGGCACTAAGGTGTTAACATCACATCACTGGCATTTTTAGAACTAATGTGATCTGACATGGAAAACACGGTGTTTGATGGCTTCATTAGTATGTGGCTTCTGAGATGATGACCGTTTGGTCGGTTATCCCGCCCCTCCCTTCGGAGGTTGTCTTAAATGCGCCCTCATTCCACACTAACACATTTACACCAGTTGGCATTTTCCATCTCGCTCCATGATATTGCATTTATCACACTTCATACTTAGTCCGCTTCAGAGTGACATAAAAGCTCTTATTTATGTGCTTAAAACTGATCATACGTTTTGCACGGCAAATAGCTTGACCCAAGGCTCTCACTGTTTGGATTCGAGGCACTTACTTACTATCAGTTAACTGGAACAGGAAATGTATGATGTAGACATATATCGCTGCAACATAACAATCATAATTATCTTAGCTTTAGCCTTCCCCTGCTTAACTTTAATAATAGAGACAAAAGATACATAGAAAAATATACAATAACATAGATAGGACAATATAAAAATAAAAACAAGTGTGGTGCATCGTCCTTCTAAGTGTAATCAGGTGAGGGGGGGGGTACTATTCTAAGTGGATTCTTCACCGGTTAGGGCCTAATCTCACTCTATATGTGAGACTCCACCCCACAAGCCGGCCTTCTTCACCTTCTTACGTAATGTTCGATGATGTTTGCACCAACTTGCGAATGTTTTTGTGTGGATTGGACAAACCACACGCCTCACATCAGGTGACATGTTGACCAGGGACTGCATCTCACAGCAGTTGGCATGTTGACGTGACCCGGGCATGGACCCTCCTAGCACGGAGAGTTCAGTTCACACTTGATGACCTGGTCAGCATCACCATAAGCAGTCCCATCGTTCCTGTGGAAGAGATAAAATCTTGGCAGCTTACTAGTTCTTTTGACCTTTGTAACGTCTTCAAATTCATTTTTACAGTGTATGGCTTTTACCAGAATTTTAAAAAATGTAAGTTTGAATATGTTGTGAATATGTGTCTTTAATTACTATTAATACTTCTTAACTCAGTGTCACTCTCCCTCCTGTTTGAACCATGGCCATACCTTATGGTCATGATTCAATATACAATTAATTACTTGATTCACAACTGTACTTAGAACACTGCTTGTATACTTCAAATATAGAGGAGAAGACACGATTTTTCAAAGTGAGAAATTGGGGCTTGTGGCACCGTCATAACAAATCATCTACAAAAACAAAACTAAGTGAGAAATGGGGCCTGAGACACTGGAGGTCAAAACAAATGAAAGATAAGTCTCATGGGAACTAACGTTTCACTTCCTTGGCAGTTAACACTTGCACACCTGGCAACTCCACTGCGAACTAACTGTTCGGTTATCAGTTGTAGACAGTACATTGAGGCCCTTCGTGGCCTCGCAGGCTGAGCTTAGGGTGAGCTACCACTTAATTTTCCTCTCTCACTCCCACCTATGGGCTCTAATCAGGGCCTTGTGTTCCCACTGCCCATAGGATTGCAACACTGTAATTGGTTACCACAAAGTATCCCGATTACTTTGTTACTCAAGTAAATATGCTAACCACAACTTGAGTAGAAATACTTTTCATTCAAAGTAACTAAATGCTTTTAGAAACACATGGCAGTTTCTTACAGACTAATAAACTTAAAGTTTGTGAACCACGTCCATGGCACAGCGGATTTAGACCCGCAGCGCTTACAGATCCAACCCACAATCCAGGACGCACACACAAACCTCTACGCTTCTTATCTGGACAGGAATGTGCTTGACCCTGCAGTGCACATTCCTAGCGTGGGGTACTTGGAACTAATTACATCTCAATACTTAAGATTCACTTCGCTTAGCTGATGTACTAAAAACCTCATATTCCACTGCAACAATGAGCTCAATCCCATCAAGTGAAGGCCTGCATTCCTCCGATCAATGCTAGAGCAAACGCCTACAGGCCCTAACCTAATGCAATTTTGTTGCAACAGAACAGACGTCACAGCACATCTTTAACACTTGAGTTTAGACACAGGGCTTGTAACAAAAAAAAAAAAAAATGGACCTTATATTGGAGCTGGTTAATAGCCTTAACTGCACAAAACTTCACTGATAAGGGCTCCTAAATATCACTAGAACTTATGGCTTTTTGTGATGTTTTTTTTTCACTTCATCACTGTCTTTCTGTCTCTCTGTTAGCCGCACAGCCCGCACACACACGTGCACACACACACGTGCACACACTCCCCAGCTTAAGTTCAGTACTTGAGTATATGTACTCAATTACTTTCCAACATACACTCATTTCAACTGTTCGCTGTAACTCATTCATACTGACCACAAAAATACTTTTACTCTCTGGGAGTTACTCATTTGCTCAGTCACTTCTTCCCCACACATGTATGTGATACTTAAGTACAGTACTTGAGTAAATGTACTCAGTTACTTTCACCCTCACACTCTTGAGAATGGTTTATTACGTAGCAGATCTGGTTGGTCCTTACTATTAATGCCTAAAGATAAGACCAGTATCCATTTGCATGCATAAAACTTTGCTTTAGACTGGCTACTGTAAACAGGTAAGGGGCTTAGACCAAATGTGTGCCCTCATCATATATATATATATATATATATAAGGGTTTCTGTACCAATAAGACCAATGTCCTGCCATGTATCATCTTTCTCCATTCGTCTAGGTTTACGTGTCTTTCTCTTCTTATGTCTTTCCTCTTCCCATCCGTCAACCGTAGTGCTCGATTTACAATCTGCTATGAAATGGCCGCTATGGCCACACCGATAACATACTCGCGGGGGCCTAGCGGGGCCTCTCCTCCCTTTTGACTTAGCACCCCACTCTCTTTCGTTCTCTCTCACATCCATCTTGCACACCCGCGCGCACTCCCACACAGTCCCCACACACACAGCACGCTTGAGTACAGTATCTGAGTAAATGTACTCAGTTACTTTCCACACACAGCTTTCTCTCTCAGCAGTCGCTATTTCTCTCTGCTCTGCACACACATGCAGCCCTCACACACACACACACATTCACTTGTATTCCTATACTCGTGAGGACATACACAGACAAATGACACAGATCTTGACAAATTACTGTATCTATGTACTTCAATTTCATTCACATACTCATGTCATTTACCAGGCACACACATTCACTGGGATCCCATCCATCACACTGTATTTTCATTCATAGATTCACACAATAGTCACCAGTCCAAGGGGGGGTGAGACTCTACTCGTCTCTCAACCACCATGACCCACTCACACTTATTTCGAGCGTTATTTACACTGCTGTATACTGTTTGAATCCCACTTCACACATTCCTTAATAACACATCTTAATATCACAGTATCACCACGTTCCAACGGATTTCTCCGGAAAGGTGCTCACGGTAGTGAGGATCTTTTAGTAATATTAAGCACAAACATACAATATAAACACATTCAGTTTCACCACGTCCCAACGGATTTCTCATCGAACACCCAAGGGTATTTTGTGGGTTATTCTAGATAATCAGATCCGGAAAAGTGCTCACGGCTCACTCACATAGTGATGACCGCGGAGAGAAAATTGTTAGACCCGGATAATTCACTCAGATCGCGTTTGGATACACATATCGCGTTTGGATACACATAGTGATGACGCGCGTCCGTCAATATCTGTGATTTCATACACACTACAGTATACAATTTGCAGGAAATAAATCACTCTGTTGCTTCTAAAACATAGCAAAATATCCTAAGATTTCACTGCTTATTCAGTGCTTAGGCTTATGTCTATATTCACATAGATAGACAATGTCTATATTCACATAGATAGACAACTTTTGTGTCTCACTTAGGTGCTATCTTATAGTTGTGTGATCAGCGTTCAAATGCCGTCGGCCGTTCCTTGAAGAGCAGATGTCAGACGAGTTGACCACCGGCCTGGAGCCGAATTCAACGCTCCAGGATTTTTGCAGGATCCGGGTCCTGGCTGCAGACTTTTCCAGCGGCGTCTTCCTTCTTTACTCTTCTTGGAACAGCTCTGGCATCCGAGCTCGATAGGGACCAGTGAAATGATAGATTGCTTTATCATTTTACAAACACCTTAGGCTCAGATCACACATTGGAATAAGATAGACACAGACACAGTCGGAGATCTCCGTCATATTTTACTTGGTACCAAGGAGACAACGTACAGCTTTACCTGAATCATTTCTGGAGTACAACTCACTTTACATTGTCATTTATACAAGGAAACAGGAGAGACAGAGAAGCTAGCAGGGAGGCGTGACCAAAAGTACTTAAAAGTATCAGATTACTCTGAGTAATCTATACTGAATGTAATTTATAACAGCGTACAGGCAGAGCAAACTGGGAGAGAGAACTCCAAGGCAGGGAGTGAACTGATAACAGAGGAATGCAAACATCTGTGGCTTTCATGGACCTGGTACAATAACAAAACCATCCAATATGAAGTGTTTGGCCTCTGCATACACAGGGAGATTGAATATACTTTATATTCCATTGAATGATTAATTAGTTGAACACATATTAACAAACTGAATACACATTAACCCAATTACTTTATGTCAGCATACTAAACATAAAAATCGGTTCCTACAGCAATAACCCCAAGTTTGCAACTACTTTCGTCTGCGCCCTTCACGTCTTCACGGTATGGTCTAGTGTAGACTAATTTCGATTGGTGCCATTTTGGAAAATGGGTTAAAAAAAAAAAAAATCAATCTGGTTTGTTGACACTCAAACTAAAATTGTTCTATAGACCCTTATATTCAAATTAGAAATGAAAACTAAACTTTCACAACAACTTGAAATGACTGACTGTCCAGGCCTAATAGAAGTTAGGTGTAATTTGAATTAATTTGGTGTAAATGGCAGCCATCTTAATTTTTTTCCATACCAGAATATTCAAAACATCAATATTTTAACTCCAGTTGATTCCTCACACAGTATTGACGTGATATAGCAATAAAAAAAAACATGACAGCAATTGTGAGAAAATTAAGAAATTGATCAAAACATCATAATTCCGATTTTGGCCATTTTGGAAATGGGGCAAAAACAATATATTTTTTTCAATCTGGTTCATATATCTTCGAGCCAAATTGTTCTATAGACCATTATCTACAAATTAGAAGTGAAAAATTAACTTTCACATGAATTTGAAATGACTGAGTGTCCTGGCACCCCACTATTACAAATTGGACGCTGGACCCAAGACGGCACTTTGCCGTGGCACTTGTGACATACGCACACGTTCAGGGAGACAATGCCACACTCTCCGCTAAGCGGGAGAGGTGCATTTTGAAAAGTAGCGGGCCGTCCAGTGAGACCCCCTCCACAACACCACGCGATCCGCTAAGCCGGAGAGGTGTAAACATAAGTGTGGCGGGCCGTCCAGTGAGGTCAGAGGTCAGAAAAGTGCCTCTGGGCGCATTGGACGGCCTGCCCCTTTTTTTTTGTGGGCAAATATTGGACATTGCCAGCCTTATTTTGCCCTCAGTTTTTTAAATAGTGAAAATAGCCGATTTGCATGCAGATATGTCAGAATCACTTGTCTATGCACATTGTGCAAGTAAGTGTCAATTGGTCACCTGGTAGTACCAGGTGACCAATAGTCACTAAATTCTCACTAAAATAGTGAGAATAGGTGATCTACAAGCTCACAATACAATTTACAATTTACAATTTAGGCATTTAGCAGACGCTCTTAATCCAGAGCGATTTACAGTAAGCAAGGTAATACATCTAATGCATAGAAATAGTAATCTAGGATCATATGTAAACCAAGAATCATCACTTACAAAACGTATACACTATGTTAATGTTAAATGATAGAGTTGTTTACTGGAGTCAAACTGGGTTTGTGTTAAATATACTGCAGTTCTCGCATTAGTTTATATAGTAATACATATCACTGTCATTTGACTTTGAGTCTTAGTGAGCAAGACTGTTACTTGGGTCAGCGTTTAATAGCCTACAGCCAGCAATTGTTTCTAATTATGACAAGCACAATAACACAAAATAATACTCCTGTGTACGAGTCTGTTGAGAAGAAAATAACTCCAGAAGAGAGTGGCAGATTTTCATGGATCTGTAGGCTGCCCTAGAAAAATGGCTCAAGGTCACTCACAATCATGGTCACAGTCAAGGTTACATCAGTCATATCAGAGATACAGAACGAGATGTTGGTGTGTGCCTTTATTAATGGTCTTGAAATGTTATACTGATGTCAAACTGGGAAACTGAAATAGAAGCAAGGCTTGTCCATAGCCATGTCTGTTGTGTGGGAGTATCCACACATATCCATCAATAACTGGTCAACACAATAGTACTGTATACACAGAAGATGCTTTAAAACTTCCTGATGAGATTCTGTGGCACTTCCTGGGATTTGCGTCCTCTTCCAAAAAGCCAATGATTAGGTTTGATTAATTATGGAGTCATAAGGAGGTGAGATCTGTAGGACTTTTTAGAAGGTATTTGATTTAATTTGATACATGAAGTCACAGCAGTAGATTGGCTTATAGGCAGTTTCTCAATATGCGTTCATGTCTGTACTTCCGTCCTTGCAAACTTGTGATGTCAGTAGACTATGAATGCAGTGTGCAGGACCAAATATGTGTGCTACTGAAGATCTAATGTGCAGACTACTTTTTTTTAAATTCAATATTACCTTAAATCATTATTTATTTATTTGTACATTAGGGATTGAGGGGTTCCATCCGGAACGAGTCAGAGAGGACCTCAAGTTGAACCGTGTGGCAAACTTGAGTGGTCGACTTGGATGCAACGTAGCCTTAGTGAACCTTGTGAATGAACTTCAGAACAATGAGTTCAAAGGTATAAAAAGCAGCATCTTATTCGCAAATGATTCACAAATTATATTCATACGATATAAGTCAAACTTCTCATTTTGAAACATGATGTGTTGTTGTACCTGTATTTAATGCAACCGTTTTGCAGACATGCTCCAGCGGTCAAGGGGGATGTACTGTATGTATACAGACCAGCAGGTTGATCGCTGTGCTCAAATGTCTGGTTCCTTTGGGAAGGAGTTGGATCAGCTCTTCAGAAGATCCAGAATTGGACAGGCTGTAACAGAACATATAGTGGGACAGCTTCATTCAAGAAAAGGCAAAAGGAGGATGTTGCCAAATGTGTAGAGGAATACAGAAAGGACAAGCTGTTTGACTTTGTTCCTTGGTAGAAGCCACAAGGGCTTTCCTAACTTCACCCACGATCAGAAGGTGACGGATCCTGAGAAGATGGGGAGACTGATGAGGATGACTGTCTGTGCGATGAATACATGCGAGATACAGAATAGGAAAAAGGGCCTCTTAATATAATTGAAAAATGTGTATACTTACATATTCTAACCATGTTCTGCTCTGCTTCGTTTCAGGCTCTTTCCAATTAACTGGGTTTCGCACTACCCATGCTCTTCATTCCTCCACCGCCACTCCATCTTGCCTCATTAAAAACCCTGATCCCCACTTTTGAGTCTGAGTCAGTCACTAGTCACCAAAGAAGCTTCAAAGTTAAGTCAGAGTGGAGTTTTGAATCTCCAGTGTTGGTTGAGAATTACATTTTTAAAGAATTGTTACAATGAAGGCATCCTTTGCCATGTGACCAAATGTCTTCTCTCAAATGTGTAATTTTAGATAAAATGAAGGCTTCTATCTACACAATAACTGCAAACAGTCCTTCAGAAACCTGCAATCACACAGCATATTTCCTTTCTCTGGAGGCGGTGGTTGAAAACCACACAAATATGTATTAGACATAAGAATGCTTGCATAGTGTATGTGAGTGAAAGCACATGAAATATGGGAACATTTTCTGTGAATATACATTTTAGAACATGTAGGAATATTGTGAAATCTGCTACTCTGTCTAAGAATGCTTGCATAGTGTATGTGAGTGAAAGCACATGAAATATGGGAACATTTTCTGTGAATATACATTTTAGAACATGTAGGAATATTGTGAAATCTGCTACTCTGTCTGTGAATGTTCTATTTAAAGCCTTTAATTTATCAGTTCTGTACACTGCAGTTACTGCTTAATTGCTAACGTATACTAACCAACTGAAAAGTCGGGTGTACTCATGTGTAGAGGTTATTTAAATATTGAATGTTTATCTGTATTGAATTCAGTGAATAAGCACTCTAAAGAGGTGAAACACTTTTATTTAATGGAAACAACTTATTAAAGGCCACACAGGAATTATTCAAATTCATAATTGACATTTAATCATGTGTGTGTGTATATATACAACCATACTTTACATGTAATAATTAAAAACAAAATAATTGCAATTGCTATATTTGAGCTCATTTTAGAAACACAGTTTTTAAAGAGGTAATTTTCCTTTTCTTTTTGGCTTAATATCTAACAAAATACCTTATTTGTAATTAACAAAGCTAAAGACATTGGGCCATTACAGCAGAAGGAGCGAGTGCATTCTCTCCATTACAGGAGTTATTAAATAGACCCACGACAGCATAGAAAACATACATTATATTTTGGGTGCGTTCGGAAATGCGCACCGCGAGCCACTCGCCTATTAGTTTGTATTGGCCAGTGCGCCCAGGGCTATATTTCCGAACGCACCCAAAAAGCATTTGAAGTGGTCAAACTAGCAACAGAAGCATAAACCTGAATGGTCTCGGAAAGTTCATAAAAGCAAAGCTTGAAGCCTGAATCTGCGATTTCTTCAACTGGTATGTAGAACCACATAGGTTTAGAACGATAAAACCCCAGGCTAAACGTCATCATAACATTTGTGTCATGAGATTGTATTTTATTTAGCTTTATTCCATGAGTAGTGTGTGCATTGAGGCACAGCAGGTGGGTAGTCACAGACCTTGATTGATTTAATTGAATACATACTGTAAGACCACAATGGAATCAGCTCAAGGCTTTTTGTGTCATCCTTTTAACATTACTTGTGTAAATGTACGTGCTGTACAATTTAGCAACTTGTTAATAAAGTATTCAAACAAACACACACCCACCTCTCAGTCTCCCCATAGGCTCTGAGCATTACTGTAGTCCTAGTTTCCCAAAGATGGCTTAACTGTTTTCCTGTTCAGTTTAATTTTCCCATAGCTTTGTTTCGTGGGCTTGGCAGCAAATTTGATCTGGAGACATATGAAGTATCCAATCAAACAAAGCTATAGGAAAATAATCAGGAACAGGAAACGCCAGCTTCAGGAAACTAGGACTACAGTTATGCACAGAGCATATCAGTTTGACTCAGGCCAGGTGTGTTATTTCTGTCAGGTTTTGAAGCTATAACGATTTGACCTTTGTTTTGTATGTTCTTATAATTACAGGAGAGAAGAAAACGGGCCTTTGAGAATATAGAATAGAAAGGTTAGTTATATACAAGAGTTTTTTTTCCTTCATGTTTTGCACTATATTATGACAGTAACAGTGACATCTTTGTGTGTGGACCGAGCTCAGCGAATGGCTGATCGTGAGGAGCCATCAGATGGGATAACCTTGAAGTTCAAGTATGCTGATGGTTCTGTGAGATAACCTTGAAGTTCAAGTGTGCTGATGGTTCTGTGAAGCTGGGAAAATTCATTGAATCAGAGCCAATCCAGGTAATGGCTTACTCTTGATGTTTTGTTATTAATACAAAGAAGTGACTGAACCTTTCTAAATCATTTATATTGTTGATTTCATATTGCAGGTTCTGTTTGACTTTCTTGGTTGAGGCAGCCAGTGAAGTTTTTAAGGTGCAGGAGGCTGGTTGTACAACACCCATTGAGAGCACAGCACTTCAGGTGGTTCCATTTCAGGGGTGCATTTCGCCTTTCCGACGTTAACGAACCCTATACCTAACCCTAACCCTAACCCTAACCGCACGCGGAAGCCACTAGTCGGAGTGGCGAGATGTCGGAATGGAAGGAGCACCCCCCATTTCAGACCAGGGGATCAAGACCAACTCTACTCTGTCCTTTGGTTGTCTTCTGTGGATGTTGAGGTAGGTATAATTGAATATTTTAATTAATAGTGCAACTTAAACATTTGTAAAGCCCCAAACATTGCTCATTTGTGTTAATATTTTCTGCCTGTTAGGAATGGATTTCCCATCCGATCGATGTTGACCAACAATGGCCCACTCTGCCCTCCACCGAACTGTTCAATGTTCCTCCTTCCAGTCCATCGCCCATAATTGTTGTCGATGACGACAACAAAGTCCCTTTCTCTCCTGGCCTCCAGACTCCAGAGTGTTCTTGTTCCCCCATTTCATCAGAGGCCGATGAGACTGAGTATGTGTCAAAGTTGTTTGCTGTGTGTACATTACACATTTCTCACATGAAAACATACATTATATTTTGGGTGCGTTCGGAAATGCGCACCGCGAGCCACTCGCCTATTAGTTTGTATTGGCCAGTGCGCCCAGGGCTATATTTCCGAACGCACCCAAAAAGCATTTGAAGTGGTCAAACTAGCAACAGAAGCATAAACCTGAATGGTCTCGGAAAGTTCATAAAAGCAAAGCTTGAAGCCTGAATCTGCGATTTCTTCAACTGGTATGTAGAACCACATAGGTTTAGAACGATAAAACCCCAGGCTAAACGTCATCATAACATTTGTGTCATGAGATTGTATTTTATTTAGCTTTATTCCATGAGTAGTGTGTGCATTGAGGCACAGCAGGTGGGTAGTCACAGACCTTGATTGATTTAATTGAATACATACTGTAAGACCACAATGGAATCAGCTCAAGGCTTTTTGTGTCATCCTTTTAACATTACTTGTGTAAATGTACGTGCTGTACAATTTAGCAACTTGTTAATAAAGTATTCAAACAAACACACACCCACCTCTCAGTCTCCCCATAGGCTCTGAGCATTACTGTAGTCCTAGTTTCCCAAAGATGGCTTAACTGTTTTCCTGTTCAGTTTAATTTTCCCATAGCTTTGTTTCGTGGGCTTGGCAGCAAATTTGATCTGGAGACATATGAAGTATCCAATCAAACAAAGCTATAGGAAAATAATCAGGAACAGGAAACGCCAGCTTCAGGAAACTAGGACTACAGTTATGCACAGAGCATATCAGTTTGACTCAGGCCAGGTGTGTTATTTCTGTCAGGTTTTGAAGCTATAACGATTTGACCTTTGTTTTGTATGTTCTTATAATTACAGGAGAGAAGAAAACGGGCCTTTGAGAATATAGAATAGAAAGGTTAGTTATATACAAGAGTTTTTTTTCCTTCATGTTTTGCACTATATTATGACAGTAACAGTGACATCTTTGTGTGTGGACCGAGCTCAGCGAATGGCTGATCGTGAGGAGCCATCAGATGGGATAACCTTGAAGTTCAAGTATGCTGATGGTTCTGTGAGATAACCTTGAAGTTCAAGTGTGCTGATGGTTCTGTGAAGCTGGGAAAATTCATTGAATCAGAGCCAATCCAGGTAATGGCTTACTCTTGATGTTTTGTTATTAATACAAAGAAGTGACTGAACCTTTCTAAATCATTTATATTGTTGATTTCATATTGCAGGTTCTGTTTGACTTTTTTGGTTGAGGCAGCCAGTGAAGTTTTTAAGGTGCAGGAGGCTGGTTGTACAACACCCATTGAGAGCACAGCACTTCAGGTGGTTCCATTTCAGGGGTGCATTTCGCCTTTCCGACGTTAACGAACCCTATACCTAACCCTAACCCTAACCCTAACCGCACGCGGAAGCCACTAGTCGGAGTGGCGAGATGTCGGAATGGAAGGAGCACCCCCCATTTCAGACCAGGGGATCAAGACCAACTCTACTCTGTCCTTTGGTTGTCTTATGTGGATGTTGAGGTAGGTATAATTGAATATTTTAATTAATAGTGCAACTTAAACATTTGTAAAGCCCCAAACATTGCTCATTTGTGTTAATATTTTCTGCCTGTTAGGAATGGATTTCCCATCCGATCGATGTTGACCAACAATGGCCCACTCTGCCCTCCACCGAACTGTTCAATGTTCCTCCTTCCAGTCCATCGCCCATAATTGTTGTCGATGACGACAACAAAGTCCCTTTCTCTCCTGGCCTCCAGACTCCAGAGTGTTCTTGTTCCCCCATTTCATCAGAGGCCGATGAGACTGAGTATGTGTCAAAGTTGTTTGCTGTGTGTACATTACACATTTCTCACATGTGGATGAAGACTATTTGAACTTTAAAGGTCTTATTATTCCATCAAAACCACCCATCAAAACCACCCAAACAACACTGAACAATTACAATTGACGGTGTTTTAATAACAAAAAAGTTTTACATTTGACCTTTTTGCCATTTCCAGAATTAATCTACAAACCATCTTGACCAACACTCGTCGGACACTCACTGAAGTCCACCCCGTTGACTAATTAAATTAGTCAACGGGGTGGACTTCAGTGAGTGTCCGACCAGCAACCAAATAAATGTTTGCTGAAGCAACATTTTGCAGTGCAGTCTCCAAGCATTTCAGTGTCCACGCTTCAAGCCAGAAGCACAACTTGACTTTGTCTGTTGACGAAGACAGTAATGCAGAGGGGTTGGTGGATGACGGTGGGCCTACAAGAGAATTTCTGAGATTGCTGATGATAGATATCCATGGCTGTCATATCTTTCAGGGCCATCAAAAGGCGCACCGACTGGCATTGAGCCTTGAAGGTTAGAAAGTTATTAACAATTAACAATCATATCATTTTCTTATTTTATTTGTCTTGTCATTTTGCATGTCAGGTTTTCTATAGATTGGATGTGAACTTTAGTTTAATCTGCATGATGGTTAGATGATGATCAGTAACTGTAACTGTTTACTGTGTCTCTTCAATTACTGCAGCCTTGGGCAGCAACATTTATATGTGGGTGGCCAAAATTATTGTATTACTTGAACAGGAACTACCCTGACCACTTCCATGAGATGTTTGTCAGGCAAGGGATCTGCACAGTTTGTTTGCAGTGGACCACTCCATACAGGGCAGCAATAGAATATCTCTAGAAAACAATTCAATAGTCTATTGGAGAAACTGGTTGATTGATATTGAAGGTTTGTATGTTTGTGATGAAAAAAGAGTACTAATTCATGTTTATAGAGAAAATAAGCATGTTTAATAACTACTCTTCTACATGTTGTCCAACAGAAGAGGGATCGAGGGAGTCCTGAAGGATGTCCTCCGGAGGAAGACGCTGGTGCAATCCAGGCTGGATAAACTGGATCTGCTCAGGTCCCATTCCGGGTCGTTCCTGGACCCTGTCAGGAATGGGAGAAAGCGTTCTCTTCCCTGGTTCTCTCCTAGGGGTTCCAATAGCCCTGTCCCACTGACCAACTTCTTCACTCCACTGGCGTGTTTACCCGTGGCTAACGGGATGCTAACTCCTGCTACGAGGGGGCGTGTGGCTAATGGGTTGCTACCAGACCCTCATCCGCCAGCTGACCATCAGAATCTGGTTTTCTCCAACTCCAATAGAAAGCGTTCCTGTCCCTCGACCCCAGTAATCCACTGTAAATGCTCTCGTCGGCAAACACCCTCCCCTCTTGTTGTCCAACTGTCCGAGCGTGTTCTCACTACTAGCCTGCAGCTTTCACCTCCACTGCCCAACGGAATGCTGGCCAATCGTGACGTCACAAACTCATCCAACGTCACCATCGGCAAGGAAATCCCAGCCGAGACTCCAATGCCTGTCCCAGCTGCCAGTAACGTTAATGTTTTTTTTTTCCCCAACGACGCAATGGACACAGCTGCGGAGGAACGTGACGTCACCAATTCAATCTCTAATTTTAAGAACAACCCCCTCTGGTCCAAACTCTCTATTTATAAGGGAGGATGCGGATAGGTCCCCAAAGATTGTTATTCTTGGTGACTCTATTATTAGATCCCTGGTGTCTCCCTGGTGGAAAAGTCAATAATCGTATTAATTGGCCCCTGTTATCCTAGATCTTCATCCCACAGCACATGCTTTTACTGCTTTTACATGTTGGCTCGAATGATGTTCTGAACAGACTTTCTGTTAAACTTGCCACCTCTGTACAGCGCCTGCGCAAAACATGTGTTTTCTGGACCCATCCCAGCACCCTCAAAGCAAATCTGGTGAAAGCCGGACTTACACTCAATGTAAACAGGAAGTAAACACTTTTTATTGAATAATATGGACTAATACATTGCACAAATACTCCGGACACTTAGTTAACATTTGGGGCAAGTGGGTGCACCTTATGTTTTGCATTTGTACATGTTTAGGGAAATACATCTATGAGAGTCTTGATCTAAGGCTATCACGATTGCATGGCAATACCAATCATTCAGAATGTGTTCTTCCATATGAGAGACTGAGAGGAAGGCACATAGCCTACAGCCTATATGGTTGTGATGTCTTCTAGTTTCATTTGTTAAATAATTCATTATCTTAACTTATTAATTAATGTTCATAAAGCACAAGCGGTGCCATGTCATTGTTCCGACGGCTCATTGTTCCGACGTATACTAACCCTATACCTAACCCTAACCCTAACCTTAACCGCACGCGGAAGCCACGTAGTCGGAGTAATGGCATGTCGGACTTATGGGCAGTCCCCGCACAAGCAGGACTGGCACAGTACGGACCTGGCTGCAGGTCAAAACCAACTATAAGAATATATTTCAGTCTGCTGTGCTAATTGATATGTGTTTAACATAATTCACAAACTATCAAAACACTGCACACCACCCATCTAAGCAGACAGACTGAATTGGTTGAGCTCCAAATACTGACTGAGAAGCAGAGACACCAAGAGCATGAGCTAAGACTCCAGGAGCAGGAACTGGAAAAGAAGAGAAGAGCCCAGGAACATGAACTGGATATGGAGATAAATTAGAGGAAGATTGACAAGTTGGTCCTCGAAATCCTGTCACTCACAAATACAAGTATGGTCATCATTTAAATATTCATAACACAATGTAGTAATCTGTTCCCCTCTCTCCCAAGGTTCCAGCTCAGATCAGAAAATCTACATGCTAAAAGGAGCAGCATGGCAACAGGCTGTGAGGCTCTGCATTTTTTTATTTTTTTCCCCACCATGCATGTAGGCTGTGAGATTGTAGTTCTGCATTTTTTTATATATTGACTATCATCTCCAATTGTTGGTTTAGCATCGTTGATTCTGTGTATTATTTTTCAAAAACGGCTCATTCCTTGATTCTGATTGGCTGATTCTGAGTTAGTAGTCGTGATGATTAAAACAAATTAAAAGGGCATGTCATCTTTCTCATTAACCCATTAAGACCTGATACGATTCTTTAAAATGTTTTCTAAATCCTAACAGTTTTTTGAAAAAAAAATAAAATAAAAAAAAATCAAGATTTGATGCCAGCGATGTTGTGGAGGACAGAGCATGCGACAATGATGTTGCATGCCCTGTCTGGGGTGACTCTGAGGTGGCGCAGGCACTGGAATCGGGCCTTAAAGGAAAGATCTAGCCATTTTAAGTGTTATCTTTGATGTGTCGCTAATCATTCACCAACATAGAAAGGGCCGTTGAGTTGTTCCTAGCCTGGGCAGCATTCCTTTTCGGGTATATGATCCGGTCGGGAAAAAAAAGAAAAGCGACCGGATCGCGACAAACCGGAAAGACGTCTCACCCCAAAATAGGTCCGTCCCCAAAATCCTTGATACGGCGTAGTTTAGCTTATTTTTTAAATATAAATGTGAGTGTACTTTCCAGAGACTATTTAGCGTCTGTATTATCCATATTATCCCACGGGGAAATTCTATTCCATTTAAATAGGGATTGGGGAACCAAAACAAAGCGGCACCGCAAAACCGGATCGCGACAAAACCGGAAAGAGGATGCTTTTTTTTTTTTTTTTTTCAGTAGGCGTGGTCTAGACCGGATCATATGGGCCTTCAGTAACGAATACCAGGCTTTCCTCCGAGGTGGAAAGACTGGTGATGCGAGGTTAAGTTGTTCCAGAGAATGCCCTGTCGTTCAGTCTGGCGACCCCCTCCATTGGCATAATGGGAGCCGTGTGTAAGAGTGAAATTTGCCTATTTTAACAGATGCAAAGTCTGTTTTTTTTCTCCTAGTACTCATCGTGGAGTCTAATGATACTCAAACATGCGTTGAATGCCCCGAATGAGCTACCGCTAGTGCAGAACGACATGACGCTGGTTGCTTGTTTCTCTCACAGAACCTGGCGTTTGTGAGAAAAACAAGCAACCAGCGTCATGCCTAGATACAGGTATTTGAATGTGCAATAAATAGGATGGACCACAGTATTGTGCTACCTCAGTTGAAGTTATATTTTTGCATAAGTTAAATTGACCTCTGTTTTGACGTTATTATGGTATTTACCATAGGCAATATATGTTGTTTTTGTTATATGCTGTATGTGCAGTCAATACCATATAAATGGTATGGTGTTCATGTTTACCAAGAGAGTAAGCCTACCTCAGAATTGTTTATAGCCTACCAGTATTGTATTGCACTATTTTACTCAGGTGAAGTTACTTGATTTCACTTTGAACAAGTTTAAATGACCAGTGACCACCTGTACTGTACATGCACTGTTTATTTCATACAGTACTTGGTTTCAATAAATGAACGCACTACATTTTACTGGCTTCAAACTGGCACAAAATGTTGATTTATTCATTGTGATCTGTTTGAAAAATGGAAATATATATAGGCCTCTCTCTTATACATACCTCCTTTCAATAAAAGCCTGGTACCCACTACAGTTGAAACAAATACAAGCCCGGGTCACTATTAGAGGATTTACGGTACTTAGCATTGCCAATTTACATGAGTGTCTGTTTGTACATTAATTTGTGTGATATTTATAGGGGAACGTATTAAAATCAGGTAATTTTAATCAAAATGGTTAGTTTGATTTTGGATGTTTCATCGACTACTTCCAGATCCTACTTGGATGTTGGGCCGTTGTATGTATTGATTTCTGGTGGATATGTTTTGATAATTTTAATGTGGATCTGTCTGAAAAAGACAAGACACCATTAGCTTAGTTCTGATACAAAAGATTAAATCATAAATATTTGGCATGCTTAGTCTTGTTAGTTGTTAGATGTTTTGACAATTATTTGACAATTATGGTCCCAGAAGTTATTGTTTTGTATGTTGTTGATTTTTGTAGCATGTGGCATGAAGTGCATCTGTTGATTTTGTTGTTGGGTTGGAAGTTGTCATGGTATTCAAACATGTTTTAATTGTCAACAAAACATGATTTAGAAACCAAATGTGCATTCATAGCTCATGTGGTTCTAAGGTTACAGCCAAAACCTTTTTCAGGTGGCAGCAATATTGGATTTGGCCGCTGTGCTGACCCCAAAGGTTACTGGCTTGGGCATGCTAGCTAAATCATTAGAGCATGCCCTTGATTACATCTGGGACTAATTTGGTGCTTTTAGACTGATTTGAACAAAAATATTCCTATGGACCTGGACTAATAAGTTGACAATTTGTAGCGGTTTCATTTAGCTATTCTGTCATAAAATGTGAAATTAGACATTTTACACTCTTCTATGTTTCCCTACACCTGAGTATTCTGAAAATGTTGAGCACCTCAGAAAATCTTTAGCTCCAAAGGTTTGGAAGATAGAGCCATGTTTAAAGTAGTGCACAGGGGTATGGTCATTTTAAAAAGGCCATGGTTATTTTCAGGTATTTCATTCCAGATAGAGAATTTCTCACAGTTCCTAAGTTGTTCCTTGAGGTCATATTAGCCAAGAACAGTTGAGATATTCTCTTTTAAGAGCATACGTACATATCTTAGCCAGGACTAGACTTCTAAGCAGTTCCAATCAGCCAACATGGCAACCTCACAATTCTACAGTCAATATTATCATACACTTTAGAAATACTGTACAGCCACAAACCACCACACCTATTATAAATTGCCAAATCACAGCAGCTAACATCACATACAGATGCAGTGTATTCTTTGCCACAAATACCAGGGAGACGACTTAAATCCAACTAGAAAAAGTGCTCCTCGGAGCACAGGTCTCCGCCAGGTCAGGTAGGTTAGTGTGGGCCAGCAATGTTCGGAATTGGCCAATCAGGCTGGAATGTGAAACATCGGACGGATCACTTGTCACCGCAATCGGATGCTGCGTTCATGATTTGCGGCATTTTGTTCGAAACAGGCCACTCCTGCAAACTTAAGATGTCAATCTTAGCCGATCAGGATGGAATTTGAAAATTCAAACAGATCCGCCTTGATCACATGATCATGTGTACCAATTTGCGTGAAATTTGGATAAAATCTGAAGGAGTAATATCCAAAAATATGTTTTACATAAGTTGGCCTCCTGGTGGCACTATAAATGGCAGATGTGAAAAATGCAGGGCAAAGGTATGTCCTTGGCAGGGAGTGCACAGTTTTACACAGATCGGTGCAATTATAGGTAAAAACATGAATCGGCCTCTTATAGTGCCACCATGAGGCTGATTTGATATTTTTCAAGTGGCATTTCTTCCTCGGCCTAGTGAGAATCTGCATGCAAAATTTCACAAAATTTGATGCTGAGTTCATGAATTGAGGCATTTTGTGAAAAAAGGACCACTCCTGCAAACTTTGGAAGCCATTCATAGCCAATCAGGATGCAATATGAAAAATCTGAAAAACATGTTTGGTTTAACGACTTAACACATTGGGTGCCAGAGGTTTTTTTAAATGATGTACACTGAGTGCCAGCATTTTCAAGCTTTCTGGCTCATCTTTCAAGGACCACAGAATACTCTGTGCTATTGCTATATAAACACCAAATATCTCAAAATAAAGATTGGACTCTCTACTTTTTACCAGAAAAAAAAGTGAGTCGATAGCATGTTCCGTTCTTGAGATATTGGCTGTTGAATACAGCTTGATTTCACCAAAATCAGCACCTTTTCTTTAGAAACAGAGTTATGGCCGTTTTAGTAAAACTTTTTTTTTCTCTTTTCATTTTTTTTTGGAAAAATAATTTGACATTTATTTTTGCCTTCAGTGACAGTAGTCATCTCAATAGTAGTTGCTTTAGAGAAAAGAAAAAAAAAACGCTTTTGAAAATACTTTTGTGGTTCGTTTTCACTCCTATGGGTAATAACAATAGAATAATGATAGGAAACATAAAGGCTCGTTGTCACTCCAATCTCTTTGAAGTGCATCTTAGTTCAGCTTATTTCAAAGTTCTCAAATAATACATCAACTTTGGTTTCATACAAGACAGCAGCAGCATAGTAATAATAATAGAATAATTACAGAAAACATAAGAGGTTCGTTTTCACTCCAATGTATTTCAAGTGCACCTAGTTCAGCTAATTTCAATTTCAAAGTTATCAAATAACAATAAATACTACAATAACAATAAATCAAATTTCAAAGGTTCAAGATTGTACTTTATTGTTCTTTCTTGTGTACAGGTCGGATTCCAACCAGACAGCAGCAGCAGCATATGTAATAACAATATAATGACTGAAAAAAAGTTTCACTACAAGCAGCACACTTCACTTCATATACAGCAGATAGTTTAGTGCAAATTCAGGCATTAGGCCACACTATATACACAGCAGATAGTTTAGTGGAAAGTAATAGTGCAAATGTAGGCATTAGGCCACACTATATACACACACACACACCAGATAGTTTAGTGGAAAGTAATTGTGCAAATTTAGGCATTAGGCCACACTATATACACACACACCAGATAGTTTAGTGGAAAGTAATTGTGCAAATTTAGGCATTAGGCCACACTATATACACACACACCAGATAGTTTAGTGGAAAGTAATTGTGCAAATTTAGGCATTAGGCCACACTATATACACACAGCAGATAGTTTAGTGGAAAGTAATTGTGCAAATTTAGGCATTAGGCCACACTATATACACAGCAGATGAAAAGTAAAACAATTAGGCATTAGGCTCAAAATAATAACCTTCATATGATTAGTAGAAAAAAATATGCATTATGCTAAAAGTAGGCATTAGGCCAATCAATACAAAATAATAAGCAAAAATATGCATTAGGCAACAAAAAAAAAGACATTCTGTGATTCTACCACTTAGTGAGGTCCTTTTTCGAGTGGTACGATGTTGTACATTCAACATGCAAGGGGACCTTACAGCCTTTACACATCCACCTTGTGTCTCTCTTTGGGTCTCTTTTCTTGTTCTGTGATTCAGATTTTCGCATGCAAACCCTGCATGCCCTCTGAGGGTTTTTTTTCCCTTTGGTTGGAGGGTATTTGACCAGTTCATGGTCGGTCACGATCCTGTTCAGCCTGCTCTCGGGGTCTTCTTTTGGTGCCCTCCACCGTGGGTCGTGTACAGGTGGTTCAGGTGCAGGTGCCCCCCCCTCCTCCTCCTCCTCTTGGGGAGGAGGGGGGGGGGGCTCCTCCCCAAGGCATCCGAGGTAGCCCCAGGATTTGATGACGAGGTAGATGAAGGACTTCAGGTTTTTACAGCTGGCAGTGCCCTGAGGATGTTTTGCCTTGAACAGGACAAAGGCATTGAACATGCTGATCTGAAACAGATAATTGACAAACTTTTTTGGCCACTTGCATGTCTTCCTGACAAATAGATAGTAGGCGAGATTTTGGTCCAACTTGTCGACGCCATTCATGTACTTGTTGTACTGGGCGACGCATGTTGGCTTCTGTATTTCAACCAACTGGCTGGGGGCCCTTTGTTGACCCTTCTTCTTCTTCTCCCTCCTCCACTGGGAAGCAGTGACCGTCTCATGCTGGTGGAGTGTGGTGACCATCTTCACGATCCGTTTGTCGTGCCATGCCACCACCATGACGTCGTCCGTGTGACGCATCAGGGTTGACCCAACGGGAAGCTTGGAGGTGGTCAGCTCCCTGATGGCTGGTGGCTCCCCTCTGTTCGTGCGTAGGGTCCCGCACACATGGGTCTGAAGACCAAGGAGGAGTTTACACAGCTTCACTGAATTGTAATAGTTGTCCATGAAGAGATGAAAACCATAACCTTTTAGGTCACCAAGGAGGGAAGTGATGGTGGTTGGCAGGGGCACCTTCTCCCCACAGAACGGCTTCATGTTGTACATGTACCCAGTGACAGAATCACACAAGATATAAGATTTAATGCCGTATTTGATGGGCTTAGCTGGGTTGTAAACCCTCCAAGAAAGCCGCCCTCGCCAACACAGCATTCCCTCGTCTATGCTAATGTTCTTGCCTGGCAGGAACATCTCTTGAAAGTTAGACAGCAAGGTGTTCAAGACTGTGCGGACTTTGCACAGCGGGTCCTCAGTGTGCATGGTCTCATTGTTGTCGAAATGGAGGTTACTGAGGATGAGTTGGAACCGGTTCCTGGACATGGTTTTGTGGAAGAAGGGAGTGGTTCGGATCTCATCAGTGAGCCAATAGTCTGCAATCTTTGGCTTCCCTATCAGTGCGGTGAGGAACAACAGCGCCAGGAACTGCTTCAGCTCCCCAAGAGTCAGCTCCTTCTTTCCCCATGCGTGCTGTCTGGAATGTGGCAGGGCGCTTGTAACACGTTGTTTTGCATAAATATTTGTCTGCTCCACGATGTGCTCAAGCAGCTCATCTGTGATGAGCAGCTCCAGGAAGTCCACAGGTTCTTCAGACTGCAGGTCAGCGGCCCTGCTCCGAGGACCTGGAGTCCCAGCACTGAAAGGGATGTCCTTCGGCTGCCAAGAGTCTGCTGACTCATACCACACAAGCTCATCAATTGCACCGCTACGAGGCCTGCCACCACCTGGAAATAAGAAATGCATAAGTTACCATAACATCAGGTGTCATCGCCATGCTGGCTTGTGGTGGACATTTTTGACAAAATTCTATTTTTGCCATGGACATACAATATAGACAAACACAAAGAGCTAGCCCTAAATGACCATTACAGGTCTGTAACTCTGAGTGTGTACAAATGGAACCAAATGGACCCGTAACTCGAGTTATGGGGGTCCTTGAAAATAAAATGTTCAATACATGGTGTCATAGTAAATCAGTGTCATACATATTCTGTAGAAAACCTGGAGACTGACATTCAAGTAATTGGGTGTTATGATCAAAATAAGAACACTATAAAATGGTGTGTAAAAATGAAAAACATTTGGCACAGACAAGGCAAAGTCTTGTACGGACATATTGATGACCCCTGCATAAAATACATATTTTGTCATTTGTGTGGTAAAAGAGAGCTCAGTGTGACAACAGAAAATGTTCTTACCTCGATTACGGCTGACAGGTGGCATTACAGGTGTGTGCTCCTCCTCCTCCTCCTCCTCCTCCTCCTCCGACTGTGTGTCTGTAATCACAGTAAAATATGAAATAGTTTGGTAAATATGATTTACAGAAAATGAAATCAACTAATTTCACCCCTGTGGACGATGGAGGATTGTACAACCCTTCTGCCAAGAGCACAAGTAATCAGAACATGGCTATACTGTCATGTTACAAGGACAAGCTGTACTATAAACAATAGCCATCAGGCCTAGCAGAGACATCTTGGCTCTACATCATGTAAACTAAAATGTATCATAGAGTAGAAAAATGAATAGAATAAGATAAACAACATAATGTACTGACAACAAGGTAACATAAGCAATCATGATAACATAATCTGATTTCGTCCACACCTTAGAATGAATACTTTTTATTCCTGTTGTAATGTCTTTACTTACCACGCTGATGATACACAGACGCCCCAACAGACGCCCCAACAGACGCCCCAACAGCTTCCAGCTCCTCCTCCGTGTCGGAGCCTAAGATAAAATATACTTGGTCAATATAAGTACATCAAATACATTTAGGCATAATAAACGATGTTACTATGAGATGCCTGACAGAACACATGCATTTCATTAGCTAACTAATTGTGCTTATTGAAAGTCCCTCTGGATAAGAGTGTTTATGGCTAAATAGATTTGATGTACTACACTACACATTCTATGATCCTATAGCATACTGAGACACTACACTGTCTCTGTATTCTATGATCCTATAGTTTACTGAGAAACTACACTGTCTCTGTATTCTATGATCCTATAGTTTACTGAGACACTAAGAACATATGCATCTGTCATCCCTCTGGATAAGAGTGTTTATGGCTAAATAGATTTGATGTACTACACTACACATTCTATGATCCTATAGCATACTGAGACACTACACTGTCTCTGTATTCTATGATCCTATAGTTTACTGAGAAACTACACTGTCTCTGTATTCTATGATCCTATAGTTTACTGAGACACTAAGAACATATGCATCTGTCATCCCTCTGGATAAGAGTGTTTATGGCTAAATAGATTTGATGTACTACACTACACATTCTATGATCCTATAGCATACTGAGACACTACACTGTCTCTGTATTCTATGATCCTATAGTAAACTATAGGATAAGAGCATCAAAGCTGTATAGTAAACTATAGGATCATAGAATACAGAGACAGTGTAGTGTCTCAGTATGCTATAGGATCATAGAATGTGTAGTGTAGTACATCAAATCTATTTAGCCATAAACACTCTTATCCAGAGGGATGACAGATGCATATGTTCTTAGTGTCTCAGTAAACTATAGGATCATAGAATACAGAGACAGTGTAGTTTCTCAGTAAACTATAGGATCATAGAATACAGAGACAGTGTAGTGTCTCAGTATGCTATAGGATCATAGAATGTGTAGTGTAGTACATCAAATCTATTTAGCCATAAACACTCTTATCCAGAGGGATGACAGATGCATATGTTCTTAGTGTCTCAGTAAACTATAGGATCATAGAATACAGAGACAGTGTAGTTTCTCAGTAAACTATAGGATCATAGAATACAGAGACAGTGTAGTGTCTCAGTATGCTATAGGATCATAGAATGTGTAGTGTAGTACATCAAATCTATTTAGCCATAAACACTCTTATCCAGAGGGATGACAGATGCATATGTTCTTAGGTCAAGGCACCCCATAGTAAGATTACATCAAAGGAAGAAGAGCATCAAAGCTGTATTGTTTTTTTTTGTTTAGACAATTTGACCTTCTAGCTCTTTGAAGCTAGTTAGAAGGGGGGCTCGCTCACCCCCCCAAAAAAAGCAGAATATGCCATTTTGTTTACATGAACTTGTGACCGGGGAACAGGTTCAAAGGTGTTGTTGTGTTTTGTTTATCTGACATGACATTATCTCTTTGAAGCTGTCTTAGAGGGGGGGTCACCCCCCCAAAAAAAAGCAGAATAGGCCATTTTGTTTACATGAACTTGTGACCGGGGAACAGGATCAAAGGTGTTGTTGTGTTTTGTTTACATGACCTGACATTATCTCTTTGAGGGAGCTTTGCACCTGCTAAAACAAAAAAAAGCAGATCTACAAGCTCACAACTAGATTCTGGTAGTCACTAGTAGATCTGCTATTTTTTATGATTGCCACAAACAATACATAGTTTAGCCTACTGCATCTGTCATTCTGTCATTGTACATAGGCTAAATTGTCAAAATTGTCATAATCACAGATCAGAAGCATATGTATACTACAGTATACAGAATACATCATTTTCATCTCATCAGTACCAGGCTATAGTAAAGTAAATGAACCTATAACTTAGAGTTAGAATGGGAGGGTCTAGTACACAGTGAGTGTAACGGTAAGAATAGACACACTTTTCTTGCCAGGCAGACACCTCCTTTCGTATAACAGTGGCCTCTTATTCGGGCCATGCCTGCTGATTCGGGTTGCCAGGTCTTGGGATAGGAATAAGCAACCAGGTCTATGAAAACAAGCTCAAAAGCAGCCACTACATGCCAAAAGCAGAGACTATATAATATTGTCACGGCTATTTTCAACTAGGTTTCAAGTGCCATCTGGCCTATAGTTATTTGGCCACATGAAGGCTTCAAAACTGGACAATAGCCGTGAAAATCACATTCACAATAATACAATTCAAGCTGCAGATCGTCGGATTTCCCGACGTTCTCTTTCTAAACTCCAACCATGGATTGCCTTTCAATAAAACTATATTTGATAGACATACGATTCACCTACATTGTAGCCTAACAACAAGCTCACAATCGCAAGTTCGCAACCATTTTACAAGCAGCTTTACAGAAAAAAACAAGCCTCTAGTGGCTTACAATAAGCAGACCTGGCAACTATTACCGTAGTCCACGATTCCATGGAAACTTTATGATAAGTTTTCTCCGTAATATCAACTAGATAACCCATCAAATACGACACAAACACGATAAAATGTATGTATTCTTACCATTGGTAGCTGGTTCCCACTCATCAGAGCCGTCATCTGAAAGGGAAGACGATGATGAGTCTTCATCGCTCCCTGAAGCAACAGGTAGATGCACATACACCGGCTTCGTTGCAAGCTCAGACACCCGGTCAGACACCCGACGAGGAGCGGGCACCATGCCCGGGTCGCGGTGATCGTGATCCTGGACCACAGACCTGGCCCCACCAGGACCCACTGGAGGTGGAATACATGGAGGCTCTGGTGGTGGTACTGTTCCACTCGTAAGGGGAGCGAAGAAGTCCCGCATTGTCCTCTGCTGTTGCGACGGACCCCCGGACGGTTGGCGCCCGCCGCGCCGCTTAGAGCCAACTAATCCTGACATATTCTACACTATAAACTACACTATAAAATAAATCTATATCTCTCACCTATAGATCTACAGTATCGCCCCTCTAAACCTACTATATAAATACTCCTTTTCTCCTCTCTATATCTTTTCGCCACTCTCCCTCACTATATCTCTCTCCACTTCTCTCCGCTAAATCTATAATAACCTCCTCGCCCTTTCTAACCAAAAAAAAAATAGCTCACTAGGCTTACAATACAATAAAAATACAATATAAACTCAACACTCAACCTCAATCTCACAATAAACTCAACACTCAACCTCACAATACAATCTCACTCTACAACTATAACTATAACCTATCTATCTATATATCTATCACTCACTCTCTCAATCAAATGTATCTATCTAATATCTATCACTCTCTCAATCAATCAATCTATCTATATATCTAAACTATAACACTATCACTATCACTAACTCAAACTCACGCTCACACTCACTCACTTGCTCTCACTCTGTCTCTCTCTCTGTCGGTCTCGGTCTCTCTCAGTCACAATGGCTCTTTACAAACAAAAGTTTGGAATGCACAGGAGGACAGCAGCCTGCAGTTCCTCCTTTTAAAGCCCAAGATTTGGTCATATGACTTCGATCACGTGTTTTTTGCGGTTCTCCTTCATGTAGCCGCACCAAATTCAGTGAGAGGCTGCATCAAGTATCAATTTACAGTAATCCAATGAAAAGACCAAAAACCGTATATATACGGTTTTGGCACTCCACGTGAGTATACGGTTTTGGCACCCAATGTGTTAAGAGATACTGTGTACCGATTTGCGTGACGTTTTGGATAAAGTCTGTAGGAGTACTATCAAAAAATTTGTTTAGCAAAAAACAGCCTCCTGGTGGCGCTATTACAGGCCCAAGTGAAAAATTTGGGGCAGAATTTCTGAATTGGCATCCAGGGAGTGCACAGTTTCGCTGCGATCAAGCCAACGGTGCCGGAGATTAGCCGATCACAGACGGACGGACACACAGACGGACAGACAGGGTGCAAAACATACTCTCTCGCCATGCCTTTCGGCCTGGCGGAGACAATAATAAAACCAACAGATGCAATTCATGCAACATGCATGTTACAGATGACAATATTCAAAACAAAAACTTCTAGGACCATAGTTGTGTCAAAACAGACAAAGTAACAAGGTTAACAATATAGCTGCAAGCAGCGATAATACGGGGCCAGGAGAGAGAAAGAGAAATGATAATTCCTTTAACAGGTCAGTTCATGAAAGTCCTTGCAGTCTTGTTTCCAATGAGGGCCTGTGAGCAATTAGGGGTTAAGAGTCTTGCTCAGGGACAAATTTCATTTCATCGAAACATTTGCTGACCTGGCCTGGAATCGTACCTGGGGCAACCAGAGCCTCTGGCTCCCTAGGCGGGCTCACTAACCACGCAGCTATGGCCGCCCCTCAGAGAGAGAGAGAGAGAGAGAGAGAGAGAGAGAGAGAGAGAGAGAGAGAGAGAGAGAGAGAGAGAGAGAGAGAGAGAGAGAGAGAGAGAGAGAGAGAGAGAGAGAGAGAGAGAGAGAGAGAGAGAGAGAGAGAGAGAGAGGGAATAGATTGAAGAGACAGAGAGACATGGAAACGGAATAGATTTAAGAGAAAGACATGGAAACGGAATAGATTGAAGAGAGAGACATGGAAACGGAATAGATTGAGTCATGTTTTTTGCAATTCAACTTAAATGAGTCTGCATCAAGTGAGGCTTGAACCGGCAACCTTGCTGTCGTGAGGCACTCTTAGGTAGCTGCAACACTACCTATAGTGCTATAGCTTTGTCCAGGCTGATATTGTCTGTTGAGGATCACAAACTCTTGCCTTCTGTCATGACCCAAGCCCCTGTTTCACTAACACTAAGATCACTCGTTCACAAACCATTTACCAATGAAGAAATTGTACATCTCCTCAGAAGCAAAACTAGTGAAAGTAGCCGATCTACAAGCTCACAAACCATTAAAAGTTGTCAGATTGTACATTGGCTATTTTCACAATGAAGTATGTTATACATTGCTATCTGAAAAGTTGTGAGATTGTAGATCAGCTATTTTCACAATGAAGTATGTAAAAAGCACTCAATTAAGTATTTCATGTTATCTTTAACAATTGCAGATGTATTCATTGATAGTCATGTTGTGTGAAATGCAACTTAGATGAAGTCTGCACAAAGTGAGGCTTGAACCTGTGACCTTGAGGTTGTGAGACATACACTTAAGCGGGACGCTATTGGACCAACAGACAAACCTCTGAAAAAAGAGATCACACTGATCATACAGTTTCACACAAATAGCTGAAAAATCCTGAGTTTAAGTGTTTTTCAAACTGCTCAAGATTGCGGACAATCTAAGGGCGGTGCTTACTGGTCAACGTGATAGATGTGTTCCTCATTAGTCAAGGCACATGTGTAAGCAGGTCTAATGGCTGTCGGCCAAACGAGGCATGACTTTTGCCTGTTTAAAGTTTGCATTTTCAAAAAATTGCTATAGCGCCCCCGTTTGACCAATTGGAGTAAGATTGGTTTCAGTGATATTTGGAATGGCCCTTTACAGTTCGGCAAAGTTTCAAAGAATGGTAAGTCTGCATGTATGTGTTAGGGGCATATGAATAATTGTCATAAAACAGCAATATTCATTGGCTCATTAAAGCTTCATTTTTTCACTTAGAAAAAATCTGCTTGCACCGTTTGGTCAGCATAGGTCCAAAGTTCATGTGTAAAACGTTTCGTGCAGATTGCTCAAAAATCCCAGGAGGAGATAGGTTTTAAATGTTTTTCATATAATTCAAAATGGTGGGAGATCTAAAGGTCAGAGGTCAAAAGTCAGAGTGTGAAAGTTGTTCAGCATGAGGAGACGCATATGTGTATTGAAGTTTCATGGCTGTAGGTCAAATAGGGCTTGAGTTGTACCTGTTCAAAGTTGGCATTTTTCAATTGAGTGCTATAGTGCCACCTTTTGACGAAAGATTGTGAGAATTATTTCTTGATCGTTTTTCATGACCATCTACCATATGGCCGAGTTTCGTAAAAAGCGTATGCACCGTTCAGCCAGAACTGCCAAAAGTGGCAGAAGAAGAAGAAGAAACGGAATAACGCCAATAACAAAACGGGTCCATGCTGGAAGCCTGGCCCCGTAAATATAGCTGCAAGCAGCGATAATACGGGGCCAGTGAGAGAGAGAGAGAGAGAGAGAGAGAGAGAGAGAGAGAGAGAGAGAGAGACACACAGACAGACAGTAATGGGAACTGGAGAGAGAGAGAGAGAGAGAGAGAGAGAGAGAGAGAGAGAGAGAGAGAGAGAGAGAGAGAGAGAGAGAGAGACATGGAAACGGAATAGATTGAAGAGATAGCGAGAGAGAGCGCCATGGAAACGGAATAGATTGAAGAGAGAGAGCGAGAGAGAGCGCCATGGAAACGGAATAGATTGAAGAGAGACATGGAAACGGAATAGATTGATGAGAGAGAGAGATGGAAACAGAATGGATTGATTGGACATCTCAACCTATTGCCATTAACAGGAATCGAACTCTCAACCTTCGGACTAATAGGCTGCAACACTACCTATAGTGCTATAGCTTTGTCCAGGCTGAGGTTGTCTGTTGAAGATCATAAACTCTTGCCTTCTGTCATGAACCAAGCCAACACTAAGATCACTCGTTCACAAACCATTTACCAATAGAGAAATTGTATGTCTCCTCGCAACCGAAAACAGTGAAAGCAGCCGATCTACAAGCTCAGAAACACGTTGCTATCTGAAAAGTTTTGAGATTGTAGATCGACTATTTTCAGAATGAAGTATGTCATACATTGAAAAAACATACTCTCAAATAAGCATTTCAGGTTATCTTTACCATTTGCACAAGTATTCATTGATACAGTCATGTTGTTTGCAATTCAACTTAAATGAAGTCTGCATCAAGTGAGTATTGAACTGGCAACCTTGAGATTGTGAGGCACTCATTTAAGGGAGACGCCATTGGACCAACAGACAAGGAACTGTGAAAAAGGAGATCACACAGATGATACAGTTTCACGCAAATAGCTGAAAAATCCTGGGTTTAAGTGTTTTTCAAACTGTTCAAAATTACGGACAATCTAAGGGCGGAGCTTACTGGTCAAAGCGATAGATGTGTTCCTCATGAGTCAAGGCACAAGTGTAAGCAAGTTTCACGACTTTCGGCCAAACGAGGCATGACTTTTGCCTGTTTAAAGTTTGCATTTAAAAAAAATTGCTATAGCGCCCCCCTTTGGCCAATTGGAGTGAGATTGGTTTCAGTGATATTTGGAATGACTCTCTACATTACTGCAACGTTTCAAAGAAATGTGAGTCTTGCATGTATGTGTTATGAATAATTTTCATGAAACTGCAATAGTTAAAATCTATTTCATCCTGGGATTTTTGAGTAATCTGCACGAAACATTTTACACATGAACTTAGGACCTTTGCCGACAAAACAAAAGCGGCGGATTTTCCATAAGTGAAAAAATGCAGAAGTTATGAGCCAATGGCTGTTTTTCATATAATTCAAAATGGTGGGCGATCTAAAGGTCAGAGGTCAAAAGTCAGACCACAAAAGTTGTCGTGCATGAAGAGACGCATGTGTGTATCGAAGTTTCATAGTTGTAGGTCAAACAGGGCATGAATTGTACCTGTTCAAAGTTGGCACTTTCAATTGAGTGCTATAGCGCCACCCTTTGACGAGTGAGTGTGAGAATTATTTCTTGATAGTTTTTCATGAGCATCTACCATATGGCCGAGGTTCGTAAAAAGCGTATGCACGGTTAAGCCAGAACTGCCAAAAACAAGTATTTTATGTTAGTATGTTAGCAAGTATATGTTTTAGGCGCAGATGAATAATTTTCATAAAACTGTAATAGTAAAAATTAGTAATTAATTGTTTTTAATTAGTATTTTAATTAGTAATAATTAAAATCTATCTCCTCCTGGGATTTTTGAGCAATCTGCATGAAACGTTTAACACTTGAACTTTGGACCTATGCCGACAACACCTTGGCAGCGGATTTTCCATAAGTGAAAAAATGCAGAAGTTAGGAGGCAATGGCCGTTTCTCAATACCCGAACTTGTCTATACTCCCGTCCTCACGAACTCGTGATACGTCATCAGTCGCTGCCAAAGTACTGTTCCAATTCTAAGTTCGCATTTGCCTAAGTACAGACTAAATACCCGGATGGGAACTTGATCCTCCCCCTTTACCGAGCATGCTTCAGACTAGACTCGCAGAGGACTTTCCACAGCAGATTGCCCAGAATGCAACACCGCACCGGACCGCTTGAAAAACAGGACCAATATGGCGGACACGGACCGCGGTAAGAAATGTCCGAATTATTTTTTTGTTTTGCCACAGAATGTAATTTTAAGATTTATTTTAGGCTTGAATGTTGTTAATTAACTTCAAATCTGTGGCTGATTTGTGCACCGAACTTTCGGACGTTTGTGTAGCCGGCTAGCCGCTGTTAACCCGGCCGCAGATGACCGGCCCGTCAGACCACTGTACCCCGCGTAAGAAGCCTTATTTGCGGCCAGTCCTTTTGAAAGTGTCCGCTGGTTCAGCTGGGTCGTCTTTGTAGTGGTTCAAATGAGATCTAATTAGTTGTGGATATATTTATTGGACTTCTATAGTCTCAGCCAATTTTGGGGAGATAGAACTGCCTCTGACTAATGTTTGATATGTGTTTATGCGAGTAGTATTAACGTTATTTTACTTCAATTGAAGGTATGCGTCCAGGGAGTTCATTCTGCGCTGAGCTGTCAACGAGACTTTTCACCAAGCAAGAGGACTTCATCCAGAGAAATATGCATGTGTTTATCAGTTGTGTTGTGGAAAAAGTACTCACATTTTTAACTTGAGTAAAATTAACAATACTGCAATATAGAAATACTCTGTTACAAGCAAAAGTCCGGAATTAAAAATGTACTTGAGTAAAAGTACAAAAGTATTGGTATAAAAATGTACTTAAATACCAAAAGTTGAAAGTAATCCTTATGCAGAATGTCCCATTTCACAAGTTTTCTAATGTATAAAATGTATAGAAATCTTTTGAAAATAGCAGACCTACAAGTCCTACAAGTGAGCTTGTAGATCGGCTATTTTCTAATGGCCGAAATATAGATATGGCTCAAGTGGTTAATGTATGTTTTGTAATAATAATCTAAATCTACAAAGTAACTAGTATTTCAAATAAGTTTTCAAATAACTGTAGTGGAGTAAAGGTACAACATTTTCCTCTGAGGCATAGTGGAGTAAGAGTAGGCTACTGAAAATTGGAAATATACCAGTAAAGTAAAACTACCTCAACATTGGACTTATACAGTACTTAAGTAAATATACTTAGTTACTTTCCACCACTGGTGTTTATTAATATTTATCAAGCTTGATTCATGTCGTACGCCTGTACATCATTCATGTATTTTTTATTTTGTCATTCCATCAATTTCACTCTGGTTATTTATATTTTGGAAATAAAATTTGAGGTCCACTCTTATCTGTGTGCGATTTTGTCTGACTAGGCCACTTTGACTTTTGTATGTGTGAATGTAAGTTAACTACTTTTGATGTGCAGCTATTGTTAATTATAGTGTAGCCTACATGTACTTAGGCTATTTACTTTTAACTAATATAATCCACAATGACAGCACTATATTTTCAAATGTATTAATAGCCTTAGGCTAAATGGTGCAGTGTGTGTATGTTTATTCGGTTATATATGTTTGTTCTGTTTAGTTTTATATTCTATAATAAAACACTCACTCAATACACAAGCAATACCTAGGGGGAAACAAATTATTACAAAAAGCTAGAGAAGTGCCATATTAAAACATCACGTCGCCTCGCTCGCCAGCCTCCCGTTCTGATCAACTTTATTCCACACGGGTAATTATTTAGTCCAGTGCTCCCAGACCCTTGCCAACGCAGGCTTCTCACCCGCATTCGGTATGCCAACAGTTACAGGATAGGTGGGCACTATGGACATCTGGGCACCTCGATGTAAAACTGGCTATTTTGTCCAAAATGTTAAAACATTAAATATTTCAAATATGGTCTTAGTAAAGTACAGTTTACATGATGTGAACATGCACGGTACATCATTATCAGACTTAATTAAGTCTAATAGTAATACGTTTAACCATTTGAAACCTCTACAGCGGAGGGCTGCGCCGAAATGAGGTTCCACAGCGTCGCGTGCAGGCAAGTGACGACACGGGCGAAAATTGGCCACTATGCATGATTCTTACCTTTTCCCGCACATCGTATCCAAACAGTAAAGGTAGTCCAGATGTTTTACATTTTAGCGGACAAGAAAATGTTACCGACGGGTTGAAACAAGCGTTTAAATCGCTTATTTAGTCAGCCTGTGCCATGATTTCCCAATACAATCTTACTGGAGCAGTACAGCGCACGCGGACGGGGGTTGACTGGCCACAGGCTGACTAAAAAAGCTATTTAAACGCTTGTTTCAACCCGTCGTTGAAAATGACTATGAAATATATAAAATGTAAAACATCTGAGAGAAGGGGTGCTGACCTTTACTTTTGTGCGGAAAAAGGGAAGAACCATGCATAGTAGTAGTGGCCAATTCGCCGGTGTCGTCACCTGCCTGCACCCGACGCTTGTAACACCCTGCCTGCCCCCTGTGTGCCCTGTCTGCTCAAAGTGCAGGGGCAAGATCGGCCAGGGGAAAAAAACTAAAAATCAACATAAGATTAGCAGCTCCTCACCCTCTTCTGTTGTAGCCAACAAGAGATCGCATTTGTTTTCAAATGAGCCTAATTTGCAATCGGCCGAATTGTAAATGAGAACCATTTGAAAACCAGTTTGGCCACCGACAGGCGCCCATGACGCGTGGATGCATATTTATAGCAGAAAGAGCTTAACATTTAACTATAGCCATACTCATTCAATTCTGAACCGATTCTTAAAATTAAAAATTATGTATTAGCTGTGAAGGGTCTACTCTTCTTTCATGTGTATCAGATCATAATTGTTCACCATCAAACAATATCAAGCAAAAAGAAAACATCGGCCGACGGCCGTCCTTCTCTCCATTGCGCATAGACGACCTCTCTCTCCATTCATTCTCAATAGACTTATCAGCCGTTGTTGCGCGACCCCCCCGCCCGCTTAACTCCCGATTGGAGCTAAACTATCGTTACGTTATCCTTCAACTTCTCATTTATGCTCCCAAATGACTGGATATACAGGTTTTGTTGAAATTATAGAAATATTAGACCTTGGTTGTCGAATGTTTAAGGATGTTGTAATCATATATAGGCTACTTTACCTTAGAACATTTTTCAAATATTTTATTTTTTAACATTTGGGACAAAATAGACAATTTTACATCGAGGTGCCCAGATGTCCCTTGTGCCCACCTATCCTGTTATACCCTGGTGGGTTTGTAAGTCATTTAAGTTGTTACACAAATCGGTCAGTATTGTGATAAATACCAAATGGCATATATTTCTATACGTTTTTTTTCTGAGAGTATATAGGCTAAATACATTAAATTAACAAAAACGATGTTTTAACATTTATATATATAGATATACATTAATATATCTTATGTTTATATAATATCATTATATTGTAAAATGTACGTTATGTTCTGTTGTGCAAAAAAACAGATCTACAAACTAACGCCGCGTCGCTCAGCAATGCGTTGTTAGCTTGGAGATCTGCTCTGAGCATATCCACACTGTGGACAAGCTGAGGTGGTGACGTCACCGAGAACGGTGCGTTCCAACTACCGTACTCCCGTACTCCCGTCCTCGCAAGTTTATACTACCGAGGCGAACTTGCAAGTCTGAACTTCCAAGGACGCAAGTCCGTGCTTCCCAAGTTCGGGTATTGAGAAACGGCCAATGACTGTTTTTCATATAATTCAAAATGGTGGGAGATCTAAAGGTCAGAGGTCAAAAGTCAGAGGGTGAAAGTTGTTCAGCATGAGGAGACGCATATGTGTATCGAAGTTTCATGGCTGTAGGTCAAACAGGGCATGAGTTGTACCTGTTCAAAGTTGGCAATTGAGTGCTATAGCGCCACCTTTGGACGAAAGATTGTGAGAATTATTTCTTGATCGTTTGTCATGCCATATGGCCGAGTTTCGTAAAAAGCGACTGCACGGTTCACCCAGAACTGCGAAAAGTGGCAGAAGAAGCGACAGAATAAAGCGAATAATAAAACAGGTCCAGAGCTGAGCTCTGGCCCCGTAACTACATGTTTGACCAAGAACAATCTAACACACATATTCACCAACTCATAATGCATCAAAGAACACCTAATAGAAAAGGACAATTTCACTATTCAACATGCACAAACTCATCCTTTAATTTTTTTTATCTTCGTGATTTTTTTAAACACAGGCTTTTGTGAGTTTTACTGTTTGAGATAATTCTTTAACCTCATGATGTCCTTTTTGTTGTGACAGATCGTTGTTGTTTATAAATAAAATCAATCTTTCAGAGTTCAGAGTTTGAATGGATGTATAATTGTGTGCAGAATATAATTTGCATACAGATGTGAGGGGACTTCATTTGATTGACTACATTAAAACAATATATATGTATTTTTTTTAAAGAAAAACCCTCTCTCTCACACTTATTCCAGTATGCCAGTGATTACCCTCCCCTGTGCCAAGGTTAGCACCTAATGTTACCGACCCCTGACCTCAACTCAAGTAAATGTACTTTGTTACTGAGTGTTGTCATGGTATTTTGCTGTCTTTAAGGTGTTGGATTGTTGTTTGTTCCTCTGTTTAGCTTTAGCTGCTCTGATTGATGTTGCTTTGCATTTGGGTCCAGTTCCCTCTGACTCTGCATTCATACACAATAACTAGGTATTCAAGGTCTGAAACTATATTGTGCCAGGGAACCCTGCAAAAAATGTGTTATTGTATTACTTTATTTTAATAATTCTAAATGTTGCACATTTCCAAAAACTTTCTTTATCAATTTATCTACAAGCTCACAATGTGACGCAATGTGAGATTGTAAATCAGGTATTTTCAAATAATCAGTGTTATATAAAGTTTTAGTGGTTAAACTGGTTTTGAGGCTATATTAACACGTTTTGCTGGGGACCCCCTGGAACCCCCTCAATGACCACTGGGCTAGTGCATGGCACTGCTCATCAAACATGGGCCACGCACTCATTCGAATGAGTCACTGTTGACAGCATGTCACTTCGCCGCAAATGCTTTTCTGTCACAGTTTGAGGCAGGAGATGGTAGACCCATACACAGAACAGAGAGGCTGAGACAGGTTTCACAAGGAACTCTTGGAATATATACTATAGGAACACATTATAAACTTTGAGTCTACCAGAACACTGTAGCAACTCCATCAACCTATAATCAAAGACAAGGAGGGTTTATATACACACAGGATAACCAGGCACAGGTGAACACAACTGACAATCAGCCCAGGGATAGGCTAGGAGACTAACAGGACTCAGGTGAACTAATAATCACCACAGAGAGAACAGGTAACAGTAACTAAGGAAAACAGGAAACACCGGGACATCACTACAAAATAAAGGCACACGTATGACGTAAAATCCTTACTAAAACTAAGAAACAAGGAAGATACAAATTAAGGGAATACAATTGTTAAGTAAAACTATAATTAAGAAACAAGGATCACAACAAGAAAACAACAGGGAAGCAGAACACAACACAGATCATGACGCTTTTAAAGATACTATTTGACACTGTAGGCTATATAGTTTGCAATAATACATTTATTTCTATTTCTATTTCTAAAATATTTCGTTTTTGTTTCTGTTTAGACTGTACAACGAATAAAGTGATATTTTGATCACTGGTAACATGTCTTCTCTTGTTTAATAACTAAAGGCAATCTAGCTAAGCAACACATTCAAATGAGGTTATAATATAACATATTATGTTACAGGACGACTTCACCCATTTTCAACCTATCTTCATATAATTGGTCCTCACTTATGTTCAGGATAAAATGATAAAACATAATTCTACTCGGGCTGTGTCGGCCAGGCTACCGGCCAGGGGTCCTTGATGGGGTTCCAGCCAGGGGGTCCCCAGCTAAATAATTAATAAAGCATCAAGATCAGTTTAACCAAGTTAATCAATACATATAATAGATTGGCTATGAAAAAAATACAATTGTGTGTGTAGCCTATATTACATTACATTAAAGTCATTTAGCAGACACTTTTATCCAAAGCGACTTACAATAAGTGCATTCAACATAGGTAGGGAACGAAACTACTAATCACCAGAAGTCTTACGTGCATTCTCTTCTAAAACAAGCAACTAAGAGTATACCTAGCAGCACTAAGGTAAAAGTGCAATATATCAGCTACCTACTTTCTTAAACAGATGAGACAAAAAGGAAAATCAAATGAGCAAGAGCTAAAACAAAAAAGTGTATCGAATACACAAGATCCAATCAAACGATAAAACAAGAGCTCAAACAACTAGTTAACGAGCTCTTGTGTATTTTAAACAACAACGCAAATCTTGACGATTCAAGATTTGAAGGGTCAGGGTCAGGGTCCCTGGCACAACATTTTTCAGGTGTGGGTCCGCGGCAAATATATATTCATTTGGGGGCTTTGATGTGAAAAGGTTTGAGAACCAGCTGTCTTAAGCAACTAAAAGCCCATGGTGACAGAACTACTACCGTATGTTAGTAGAAGATAGTTTTACATACAGTCAGGTTAAAGGTTATTTTTTAGATTTGCTATAGTCATGTGATCAACACAGATCTGTCTGATTTTCCATATTCCATCCTGATTGTCTAAGATTGGCTTCAAAGATTGGTTCGTTTTTAACGAAATGCCTCAAATCATGAACGCAGCGTGCAATTTCCGTTCAATTTTGCACACACATTCCCACTAGGCTGTGGAAGAAATGCCACTTGAAAATGTTGAAATCAGACTCATGGTGGCGCTATAACAGGCCGATTTGCGTTTCTTAACTCATTACTGCACCGATCTTTGTGAAACTTTGCACGTACACTCCCTAGAGGCAAAGGAAAAACCTTTGCCCTGCATTTTTAACATCTGCCCCTTAGAGCGCAACCAGGAAGCCAATCTAGGGACCCATGTAAAAGAAAAGGAAAAACAACGCCCTCTGCTGTTTTTTACCTTTTAATTTGTAATTTGACTCTGGGGGGGAGCTCTCAATAGAATTTGGGTACAGGAAATAGGCCTGTTTGGTCTGCCCTCAGCCCGCCTCTTCCGGTGGTTCGCCCATGTTTTCATTCCCACTGGATAACATTTCTTCCACGGAACACAAACAGCATTTCTCTCACAGAACATGGATGTTATTGTAGACAACAAGGTTTTTGCTAGCGTACGAGAGTTGCTCAATTACACAACATTGAACATGTACAACCTCTTCAGCACATGTGTTTGAAGTATTTGATACATCGGCAAGATGTTTTGCATGTTTGCAGACTGGATTTGAAAAAAAAACACATTTTTCAAGCTTGGCCGACCGTGTGTGCGTTCCTTTCCGAAGCCTTCCCAGAGAGATGGACAAAGGACGCTATCGTTTTGGTTTATGTAAGGTAGAACAAGTTAAAATGTTGACAGACCAAGGGATTTCCAAAGCATATGCTGGTCAGAACGCAAGTACAGACGAAGCCATTGCTACGGGTCAAGTATCTATTGTTTATGGATCTCAGGAGACTTTTGTTGGAGATGACAAATGGAGGAAAATACTACAAAGCGATGTTTTTCGACGGAGATTAATAGGATTGGCTGTAGACGAGGTCCATACTGTTGTGCAATGGTAAGTGTTGATACTGTTGTTGCTTTTCCTTCCTTGCTATCAGCCTTACCAACTGTATACTCACTGTACAGTACGGTCCTATTTCACGTTGTTTTCTAAAGTACCCTCCCTGTTTAAACCTACTACTTTTCTGAACCTGGACTGTATGAACTGCAAACTATTACATGTTAAAATGTAAACCAATGCTATAGGTTCCATTGTTCATCCTATATTTCTATATTTTTTTGTACGTTTCAATGTACGTATTATTATTCCTGACATTATATTGTCAATACTGATGCTAGGTTCTCCATTTAGATATGATCCTAGATTGACGTTAGCTAGCCTGTAGCGCAGCCTCTCGTCTTAAATTAAAATAAAAAATACACTTTCACTATTCTTTATTTTTACTACAGACGAGAGGCAGCGCTTACGACAGTGTTCGGGAAACGGCTCAAAAGTAACATAGCGTGAAGGAGAACTCCTTCTAACACTATGGACCAGAGCTAGATTGACTTACCGTATTTTCCGCACTATAAGGCGCATCTGAGTATAAGGCGCACCTTCAATAAATGTATTATTTTCATATATAGGGCGCACCGCATTATAAGGCGCACCGTATTAAAAGGCGCGAGTGTTTTGGTATCAGTCTGCAGCGCGCAACTGGGAGCTCCGTGTGTGCTTGTCCAACACAGTCTCACCTTTAGTGAAACATAGTTTTATTTGCGAGTGGGGTGGGGGGCTTATACTGATCACGACACGGGCAACAGGGGCTCTTGGGGTAAACCCTAGTAGGATATTTTGTCTTTATAGAAAGATTTGAGCTCCACAACGCAATAGGAGTTACACGATGTTGTCTAATTAGTATGTTGTTTTTTCCGTGATATTGTTATGTGTAAATTATTACATGAGTTATGTTTTCATCTAGGGTGTTCGTACACGTCCTGTATCATGGATGTGGTCAATCAAAAAACGTTTCGTCCTGTAATAAACAAAATGTAACCCATATTGCTTTGTTCGCGTTCACAAAGTATAGCTCTTCTGCTCGTCCAAGTAATTCCCTGCGCTTGCATAGCCAGCTCTTGCCAGTAGAGTGGGGTGGTGTTATTGTTTTCCATTTGCTCTGAGTGCTTGGTATTTTTTTTCAAACATACGACGTCACACTGATAGAGACACACGGGCGGAAACGGAAGGCCTACAAATTCACGCCCACTTTTGAGATAGCGCCGCTACTCGAGGTCCGTTAGAACGACGAACTGCAGCTCTCAATGCATTCCCTATGAGAGGATATGAGAATTAGCCTACTTTTAAAATGATCCTGCATTAACTGGAGACGATATTGATTTAAATAAAAATATGTTTCCAAATGTATGGAGTGTCTTTGTCAACATATCTTCTTGTTTTCTTAATAGTTGATGTGTTTCACATTTAATTTGCCACTTTAACATTACATTACATTACATTACATTACATTACAGTCATTTAGCAGACGCTTTTATCCAAAGCGACTTACAATAAGTGCAATCAACAAAGGTAGGGAACGAAAGCTACTAATCACCAGAGGTTATAAGTGCATTTTCTGCAATAACAAGCAACCAAGAGCATACCTAGCGCTAAGGTAAAAGTGCAATATATCAGCTACCTATTTCCTTAAACAGATGAGACAAAATAGCTAAGTCAAATGAGCAGGAGCTAAAAACAAATAATTGTATTTAACGAGTTACCCATAATGTTAACACAGCAGAGGGTAGACGGCAGACAGACGCATTTCAGTGACATCACTGTCTTTACGAGCGCCGAGCGCCGACCAGTGGTGTACACTGTAGAGAGGCAGGACAGGCGGTCGCCTGCCCAACTAAGATCTCGCCTCCCCTAAAAAAAAAAAATAACCCGAAAATGTGTCATTGCGTGCTTAATGTCCTCAACGTCACGCACCCAACAAGCTTTGAACTGAGCAGATTGGACCTTCTGTTCCAGAGATAATGACCAAAACATATTGAAAACGTCCACTTTCGCCAGTTTTCTGGGTATTGAAAACCTCAAGGGATGCGTCCGTGACGTATATACCATGCGACCACTTAAAGTCTAGATCTCCGATGCTAGCGGTTTTGACATACTGATGGAGTATATTATAGTATATTGTGGGTAGTATATCGAGATGACAGATATGGGACATTAAAAAGGACAAATCAAACAAATGGGACACTTTATTAGAACACCAAAAAAGTCGCTACAGCCTCAGTAGTTAACCAATGAAATGACGGTATTTTACAATGCCTCTCATAAAGATTGCATTGAGAGCTGCAGTTCATCGTTGTAACGGACCCCGAGTAGCAGCGCTGTCTCAAAAGTGGGCGTGAATTTGTAGGCCTTCCGTTTCCGCCCGTGTGTCTCTATAGGAAGAGTATGCGCGCGCAGTTCGGCAGTAAAAGTATCCCACTGTTCATAAGATGCAATGTAAAAGTGGTTACAGTTTCAGTGTTTTCTTTTCCTCAGTGTCAAGGAAGAATGGTTAGGATTTTACTGTGATCTTTCGTTTCTGAAATACGCTCACTCCCAGCCATCGTTGCCAAATGTATATTTCTCTTCCATTAAATCATGAAACAAATACAGTATAAAGGATCCGTACCTTGCTGTGCCTATTTCTTTTTAAATTCAAATAAAGCAATCAAGAATTGTATCTGGTAAGCTGCATTTTGGATATATGTATTATGATTTACATTTTATTTTTTTATTTTATTTTTTATATTTTTGGATGGGGGCAGTATCTTATTAATACTCGTTAATTTCTTTACAGTGTTTTATTTCCAAATGAGAATAGTCTTTAACTTAAGTTTTTTTATCACAATTTATGCATAACTCGTTTTTTGCCATGCATTTCTGTCTTTGTCACCGATATATGGTGATGTGTAGGCTAAGCACCGTTTCATAACTTACCGTTCTGTATTCGATAATGTTGAATGATTTATTTTTAGCATAAGAGGCTATGTTTAATTAGTCTCCATTTTGTTCTTACAGTAAATGAGGCTATTTGGAACATTGCATCATAATTATATTTTTCATCGTAAGCATATTAATACATGTACACCTTTATAACTTCTCCCAAATACTATTTCAACTTGAATTATTATTATTACTCACAAACCTGGTCCTGAGGATTTTTTAATTGGTTGTGGTGTGAAGTAAATAAATGAATTTACTCAAGTACAATTTGGAGGTATTTTTTTACTTTACTGTAGGAGCATTTCCTATTTTCTGTAGCCAAGTGTTCCATTCCAGAATTATTAAAGTGAACTTTTATGTGGTAGGACTTACACGTATGTTCTGAAAGCGGTCGCGCACTTCTTTGATCTCTGCTGGAAGGGGTACCCTCATCGCTGCTGCTCTTGCTCTCTCTGCCATGTTGCTGCTGTGCTGAAAGTCGAGTGGAGTGAGAAATCGCTCATTTAAGCTGGTTCTTGATGGGCGTGTTCCACAAACGGGTGTGTTCGTTTTAACAATTATCTTGTCATTTGCCAGGGAGAGTTACGTAGCAGTTTCCTTGAAATGGCAATTCTTTCTGATGTGAGGGGGTTAAGACTCCACTGTTGAGTGTATCATTATTGTATTAACTTAGTTTGTTTAGTAAGATAGATAAGGTAAGATGTGTAATGTGTCTGATATATTATTGACATATAATGTCTTGCTTCTGCTTCAATTAATTTAGCTGCATAAACATATGACATTTGTTAACATTAGTTCTTAAAATCATAAACACTTATAATAAATCCTATTTTAAAATTGTTGGTCCTATAAGTGAATCCTATAGATTTCATTTAATAATGCATAAGGCATTATTAGCCAGTACATTAAAGCGTATACATTGTGATATTTTGTGTTGAATTTGTGTATTTTCCATCTGTATTCCAAAAAAAATAATGCAGGCTGGGTGATAATAGTAGGCTATACAGATTTATGCATTTGTAATAGTTTTTATGTCTCATAGCATTTCACGAACAGGGATTTGTTTTTCTATTATCATTATATTTGGTTCAAATTAATGTTTGAAATTTGTTTTCTCAGTGGCAGTTGATGTGGCTAATAGTATTCGTTTGCCAAGTATAATGATTATTAATTAGCCCGGGTTCATCAGTAGGCTTTAGTTCAAAGTTATGTCTGCCTGTAGTGTTATTTGTATAAGGGGCTTTTTGAATTATATATGAGCAGAGGTGGACAAAGCATTCTCACCATTAGAGTTTTCAAACGTCTATCAGATGTTAATCGTACTACTTTGGCTGCTATACAAATGATTACATCCAATATTTATATCATGGTCAAAGTGTGGGTGTTGGGCTAACAATAAGCAACAATCCAATGAAATTCAAACTTTATTTCAGGGACTCAATGGGTCCACTGAACAAAAAACAACATAAAAATATATAACAATAAAAAAAAAAAATATTTCCCCCCTTCCTCCTCTTCTGGTTCCTTTGTCTTTTCCGCCTGCCCAGGTGTTGGCTCTGCAAGTGGTTCAAGTAGATAGGAAATGTCAGGTTATTCATTGCGTGGTTTACAGGTATCCAGTTATCAGTTTCAACAAACTACATGAATAAATCTCGTGTACGCTTATATATTACACTCACCATTCTTGAATAGTTTTGCACATGTTTGGCAGGTAGGTGCTTGGGCCAGCACTTGCTCAAGCTCTTGTTTTTGCTTTAGGAGCTGAGAGTTGGTCCTCCCCAGCTCTGCCAACCTGGTTTTCTTTTGGTCTCTGGCCTCTTCCAGCTGTTTTAGGGTCCCCATGACCTCCTCGCCAACTTGCAGTATTTGCGCTGCAATGCTGTTTTTTGGCACCTCTGTGTTGGCACATCGATACTTGTAATAAAAACAAAAACAATAACATGATTAAGTTCTCATTCCGGCTTGTTTATGTAGAAGTGAGTGAATTGATCTTTGAGTAGGCTATGTGTTGAATCTTCCGTCTATACATTCTCTTTACTTAATATTAGGCTACCTATAGTTCTTTTATCGTTTGCTCTTAAAACATGTGCCATCAATATGTGTTGGTTAAATGATACAACTTACATTTAACAGTTGCATCTTATCACGGATGATCTTGGCCTCAGCCGTAGTTCCCGGAGTGATTTTTTTTGGCGAAGCCATCCTTTCTTCCTTCGTGTTGTTTTGTGTTGTGTGTTGAGTGTTGAACTGGATGTGTAGCCAAAGGGACCGTCACAATTGGTTGAAGGGAACCATGGGTAATTAGTAAAGAAGGTAGAGTAAGTCAAGGGGCTGGGCAGAGGCCATTACATACATAGCAAATGTTATTTACGCACGTTTTACAATATTTTATTTATATATTTTGTTATTGAGCTGGCCCATTTGGCTCTCATTAACTCCAATATTTTTCACTGAACTCAATGATGAGAGATTCTGGCTCACATGGTGCTACGAATCTGCCGGATGGAATTGCAGGATTCCTAAAATATAGATGACCCTACCTTGTTTCTACACACCAGGAACACTGCCAGGAACCAGGAAGTGAGTTTTCATTTGTCGTTCAGTTGGCGCGGATTACTTGTGAGGTTGCGGGTGTTACGTGTAGGACAGAGGATTGGATGCGTCTTAATTGAAGGGATAGTCTTTGCTGTGTGTGTGTGTGTGTGTGTGTGTGTGTGTGTGTGTGTGTGTGTGTGTGTGTGTGTGTGTGTGTGTGTGCGTGTGTGTGTGTGTGTGTGTGTGCGTGTGTGTGGGGGGGGGGGGGGGGAGTCAAGTACTCACGTTTTATACTTAAGTAAAAGTAAACCTGTAAAACTCGTTAATTTTATTTAATTAAAAGTACAATAGTATTGGTATGAAATATATTTAAGTGTAATAAAATTGGAAAGTATTCATTATGCAGTTTTTCATTTCTATTTTGTCTATAAATGTTTTTAATATACAGTAGCAGATTTCACAGTATATTGCATTGCACATGGCTGATATTTTTAGTGGTTAGACAAATATGTTGTAATAAATGTTTGCAAATACATGTAGTGGGGTCAAATTACAATATTTGCCTTTAAGGTTGAGCTGACTAGAAGTAAAGTTTTTGAAAAAAATGTTCTCTAGTAATGGAGTACTAAAAATGTATCAAGTTCTCATTATGCTCTATTATCAATTTTACAAGTGTACCATTGTCTAAAAAAATAAAATAAAAATAAAAACAGATACAAGGTTGTAGATCGGATAACTTCAAATGTCTGAAATGTATTTAGAGATGAGGCGGTTATGTATATTCTGTAAAAACGTAAACTACAAAGTAACTAGTAACTAAATGGAGTAGATTAACAATATGATTTAATTATGCTGTTGGGTTAATATGACCCAAAATATTGATAATTATTTAATTAGCATCAACAGATTAAATAAAATAGTTATATTACATGATTCAACAAAACAATCCCATATCGTCCAATCTTTTATTTAATTGCAAACAAATGTTTTACTTTGAACTTTCAATTACAATAAATGCATGAAATTCCATATCAAACATATCACTAACACCATCACATTCAAATTCACTGTTGACTTCCTCACAACTGCTGCGCAATCACATTGAAAATATTAAAACAGTGCAGTTGTGTCTGTGAGAGCTTCAATGAAAAGTGCATAAGATTTAAAATGACATTTGTGCATTTTATGCTTACATTTATCTACAATGTTCCCAAACAACACTCTGGAAGACTAATTGAGTGTCAATCTGAATAGGGATTTGCAGCAGAAGGTATAGGCCTATAAATCCAGTCACGGTTCCAGATTGGCAAGAAAATGAGCCTGGAGTGAGAAACGGTGGTCCGGCTCAACATATAATAATAATATAATATAATAATTTGAAACACCTTTCCAAGGAATAAATTGTACCACTGCATTTCTTCTATTCATGATTTTATTATGAATAGGCCTAGATCTGTTGCCTGATATAAAATGGTCATATCATTGAACAGGGGATTCTAGGGGGTTATATCTTGGAAGCACAGTAAGCTGAGACTGCATTCATTTCTTTGCATTTGACTCGCTTGCTAGAGGCATGTTATAGATGACCATTTGAATGAACTTCCAATGGTGCTCTTGGGCACAGCTGTGTTGGCACATCGATACTTGCAATAAAAATGATAAATATAACATGATTAAGTTCTCAATCCGGTATGTCTATCTAGAAGTTAGTGTATTGTTGCTTGAGTATGTGTTGAATCTTTCGTCTACATCCTCTTTACTTAATAGTAGGCTATCTATAGTTCTTTTATTGTTTCCCCCTAAAACTTGTGCCATCAATATGACCGACCCATGTGTGCCATATATATGAAAAGATGACGCTTTGAATGAACTTCCAAAACCTGCAACATGGTTTGTGGTAGTGGAGATCAAAGACATAAAATGCCTTGAAACACTTACAACTGAACCCAAAAGTGATGGGTGTTCCAAGGCTGTCCCATTTGTTATGATGAGAGCTTGGGACCACTGTTGCCTCTCCCCTAGCATGAGAACATATGCGTGCTCCCTGGGTGTTGTTGTCAGGTACTGCAACATGGTTTGTTATGGGCTGAGGAAGAAAAGAAAAAAGAGAGAAAAAAGAGCAAGGTTATTACAAGTTGATAGAACTGGCTAGATTGGACTCCAAAAGTATATGGAGTCTGGGTCGAGTCAATACTCCAGTAGTGCTCAAGTCCAAATTATGTAAGTACGAGGCCAAAGTGCCCATGTAGGTGTAACAGACATGCCTGCCCTTGCACAACATTAAAATAATGTCACTAATAGCTATCAATGTCTAAGCCAAATGACATATTAGGCTAACTTACAAAAAGGTGCCTGCATGATAAGTTAATTAATCAAAACAGTCAATTCTACTTAGCAGAATATTCAAATAGTTGCTTAACTCACAGGTTGGAAGTTGATGAAGGCCTTGCGACACTTCAGGCTGCTGGGGCGGAAAACTCTTCTCCCAATTTTGAACTGTGCAGTTGAAGCAGGATCGGCAGCAGCTGTAGCTTTATATCCCCTTGTTTGTTTCTAAAACGAAAATATGTAACATTTATTTCAAATGCAATGGTGAACTTGTAACTAACTTAACTCAGAGCTGTACACAGGGTAATTGGTGGATATTAGTGGATTTACAGAGAAGTGGATTTCAAAGTGGTGTCCTGTGACCACAGAAGGGGTCATTTATTTTCACTATAATTCCTAGGTAGGACAATAGCAGAATATATGGTTGTTTTGGTCTTATGGTTTGCATACACTTTCAGAAATACATCATTTATAAGCATAGATCGTGAGAAAAATGTGATGGTTTAACGTGTGTCAATTTAAGCATCCATGACGTTTAAAAATGTGAAAACTACTGCCACAGTTGCTGTGCTTTGCTCAAAATAGGAATGTGTCCATACCTGTTGAGAGTGTATCTATGTTGGTGAGAAGGTCACCCGTCTTCTCCCTCCTGGCCATGCATATTATCTTCGCCGAGAAGTCAGGGTTCCAATTTTTAGTTAATGTCCCAGTACCCTCAGGATCTAACATGGCAAAATTCTGAGAAATCTAGAGGTAGGCAAAGACAAAGATACAAAAACAATGGTGTGAGGAACAAACAAATATCATTTTAGTCAAACTTAGTGCCCACTACACCCGGGGATTCTTCCACTAAGGCTTGTATTAGCTTTTTTCCCATTTGCTCGAATCCACTGTGCCCGGTGGATGGCGGTCTGAAGCATGTATTGGCTGACCTGTGCTGTCTTCAGTGACTTTTGATTCTGTGATGAGCAGATCAAAGAATACATTCTAGCAAATTGTGGTAGATGAAGATATCCAAGTTCACAATAGTTCAAGTCAGTTCAAAGAGCATACATTAGTCACAACCACTCTAAAATGGATTCATACAAGTTTGATTGAAATCAAAGGGATCCATTCTATTTCATCTAAGATATCTTGCTGTACCTGGAAAAATGACGTGGGTCTCTTGTGACTTTTGTGGTGAATTCACCTGCCTGCCCTTGCGTCGGAGGATCTTTTTCAGGACATTGTGGAGGCGTTCCTCCAGATAGCCTGTCGCTGGCTTATGACTCCTACCCTGGGGTGAACCATGTATCCTAAAGTAAAGGAAATGAACAGAAAGGAACACACACAAATACATTAGGAAACAACCACCAGCACACAGTTGACAGTAATGGTTCGCATTACAGTAGGATTCCGAATGGAATGTTTGCATCAAAGTTCTCACTTACAATATGATAATATACATACTAAAATCATCCGTATTCAGTACATACTGCTGGTACCATCTCCAAAAGCTGGTTGTAAAATAATGTACTTGTTCTGCTTTCGTGTGGTAGAGAAGTTGACTATGGTTTTATGGTGTGTGCGTGGTTATATTTGCTTTGTGCATTAGTGTATAACTTTAATTACATAGTCTGTGCCTTTACAGTCCCTAAGGCATGAAAATGTTTCCACTATTGATATCGCCAGGTTTGCCTTTGTTGGACTTTAAGATAATAGTCACAATATTAGTGTTTCTTAACACTATCAACATAAACTATTGATTCTATACAGTAATCAAATGAGGATTTTTAAAAGGGATAGTATGGGTGGAAGTTCAGAACTTTGTGTGGTTTGCATAAGTGAAAATGTACCTTACAATAGTTAAAGAATACGCTTAATCTTGAGTGAGAACACTCACTTCTTTCCGAAGCGTTGCATCATGTGGGACAGCAGTATATGGACCCTTGATGTCCTTTCTTTTCTAGAGATGTATTGGCTTTCCTGCAGACTAGGAACCAAGGATTTCCCATCTTCTGTTTGGCTGAGGATCTCACAGATTTTCTTTTGAAAAAGAGAAAGACAAAAGGACTTAAAAAGTATAAATTATGAATTTAAAAATCTAGACCTTCCCGGGTGTCTGCAGCAAAATCGGCCCTGCTGTGGGGCTTGAATCATTTATAGCATGAAAAGGAAATTAGTATCTCCAGTACACACTTCAATTTTTTAATAATTTAAAAAGCTGCGTATACTTTCAAGATGTACTGTCACTGACATCTGACACATGTCTTCACAGCAATATAGAAATAAGATGCAATTAATTAAGCACTACTAGTTAGTGCTAGACAAATGGTACCTTAGAGTAGTTAGATCTTGAGAATTATGCTATAAATTCTAGTATACAGTAAAGTATGTCCTATAATCCATGTATAATCCTATGTTTAAGACTGCCTATATCAAATGAAATGTAATGGTCATTGTCATTCTCTTTATGGGACCTCACAACATGGAGGGGGTGTTAGTCAGCAATGGAATCAATGTCAACTGTGTTGATTTATGTGGTTGGAGATGCAGTGAAGTAAAATAAATGCCTTTCAAAAATGCTCTTATGTCACAACCTAAAGACCTTTTACATTTAAATTTGTCATAAACCATTTTCTTGTAGGCCTACTTTAGTGTACCTCAAGCAACTTCTTTTGGTCCAGGAGAAAGGAGTACTCTGTATCAATCCGTTGCTCTGCATATTATGGAAAAAGAGACACAAAAAGTTTTTACAGGCCCCCAGATCTGAAATGGGTAGAAATGGGTAGCATTGGAAATGGCCTTTATACCCTTGTCTCACCACTTTCTGCTGTCAATTTGCTGTGGCTGACATCAGGGTTCCATTACACAGACAGTGGCCAGTTGATTTACAATAAATTAATTTACATGAAGCTATGTGATTATTATTAGTATTTTCCTTAAGACAGTGGTCCTCAAAGTGGGGTCCAGGGACCCCCAGGAATTATTGAGTGGGTTCCAGGGGGTCCGTAGCAAAAAAAGTATTGAAATCAGTTTAATCATTTTAAACTCACAGTATATGGCTATTTGTTGATCGACATTTCAAAGCATTGTCTAAAACCATTTTATATGGGGTCCCCTGGCACCAAAATGTATTAGATGGGGGTCTTCATTTTCGGGTCCTTGACATGAAAAGTGTTGAGAACCACTGCTTACAGAAAATATGATTAATATTTATAAAATGTTGTCTTCGACCTGCTCTTTAATATTTCATTAACTAGGGTTTACCAGTTTCAAATGTTTCAAAGGGATTGTGGTTATCTGATAAGGTTTTACGATATAAATGTCAACAATCAGTGTACATTCAGTAGAACACATAGCCCCATATTGGAGAAACAAATGGATATAGCCATTTCTCACTAGCTTTGACACAAAGCAAGATTTAGCTAGAGATTTATGTCAACCTGTTGCCACATTGTTTTATTACTAGCACATTTTTAGCTAGATGGCTTAGACTCGCCAAGCAAAAACTTTGTTTATGCTGCATTACATAACTTCGGATACAAAATAGCAGATCTACAAGCTCACAATGCGCCATGTACGGCTGGGGTTGTGAGCTTGTAGGTCTGCTTTTTCTGGCTTTAACTCAACGTGAGGAACGTAAACAAGTCCCTGATCACGTTAACCAACAGCTATACAGTAGCTAATAAGATTGGATTGTCACCTTAACATATTACTTTGAATCATTGCGCTCCATATCTTGACAACACAATTCGAATTGGTAACGTAAACAGTAACTAGTGGGTCTGGTGTTTAGAGGAGGCCCGTGCTAACCAGTGCTAACGTTAGCTTTAGCTACCATAGTGGGTAACGTCAGTTAGCTCGTAGTACATTCATTCTCCCATAACAATACAGGCATTTTAAGAGATAATGCATTATCTTATAGTAATGTCAAACGTGGGGTAATTACACCCCTGTCCTACAGTGTTCCATTTCACCATAAAAAACAGCCACATCCAAAGCAGGTCCCACGTAGTTGCTGATAAGAAGTTGCTGTAGAGTAGCTGCAGTCGCTTCAGTACGGTTTGTTCTGCTTCAGCCCGGTGATACCGCGAGAGGATGCAGGTAGACACAGTCCTGGTCACTTCCAACTCAATGCAATGGTGTACCAGCCATAGATATAGATATGCACCATAGACATAATGTTATGAATGACCGTCCCAAGATGGCCGCCATGTGGCGACGTCGTACTCCATTGGCCAGCAGCGCGGGTGAGTCATCTAGCCTTTATATATATCTATGGTACCAGCAACCCGTGCTATCTCCTTCTTCTTTCGTGTTTTTTGGCAGTTGGCAACCATTTAAGGAGCATTACCGCCACCAGCTGGACTGGATTGTGAACTGGACATGTACAGTAAATTAAAAAATAATAACAAAACTCTATATTCTATTGACTAACTGGGTTTCTGTTGTGTATCTAATGATGTTATCTTATACTTTCCCTGCTGCTTTCCCTAAGAGACCTGATAGTGTTAAATCATGATGTCTCCCCTTTTCCAACTCCTGATATAATTGATTCATCTCACTGTTGCACTTCCCACATTGGAGAAGTACATGTCCTACTGTTTCTTGTTCGTCACACTCTGTACATTTCCCTGTCGGGTGCTTTTTTAAATACAATGTTTGGATTGTAAATTGACCCAATGGTTGAATCATTAAATTAACCCAGCATTTTTAAGAGTAACCATTTATCCTCCATCTGCATATGAATGTTCCCTATTCCGTTTGCAAAGTCATAATTCTGTTCACATTCTCACCTTTAAATGTACATTTATATTACTGTCGAGTTCTTGTAACCGATTTATAATAACATTTGCTAGACAATATAGATACTGAAGTGCATCAATTGTAATATAAAGGTACATTTAGCAATTACTCATTTTATGCATTAACATGTGTTTAGTCTGCTATGAATTGGACAACACATCTTGTATAGTAGGTAGGCTACACCTTTTTATTTTCCGAACTTTAATTGGTGGTTCTGGTTCCACTTTTGGTGGAAGGTCTGCTGGTGGCTGCTCCTTGGTGCACAGGCCTTCATCATCATCATCATCATCATCAGGAGTAGCTGCAGCTGGCTGTGGGCACAAAAAATTAGTTAACATAGCGTCACAATCATTTTAACCAGGTAGATTTGGCTATTCAAAAATAGCATATATACAAGCTCATAGGGTGGCACCAAGTGCAGCACTATGAGCTTGTAGATCTGCTATTTTGGAATGTAGGGGTCCTTGGCGTGAAAAAGGTTGAAAACCACAGGACTACACCACCAGTTAGGTAATGAAAACAATTAGTTGAGTTCTTGTAATCGATTTATAATAACATTTGCTAGACAATATAGATACTGAAGTGCATCAATTGTAATATAAAGGTACATTTAGCAATTACTCATTTTATGCATGAACATGTGTTTAGTCTACTATGAATTGGACAACACATCTTGTAAGTAGGTAGGCTACACCTTTTTATTTTTTACTTTTCGAACCTTAATTGGTGGTTCAGGTTCAATTACTGCCGGTGGAAGGGCTGCTGGTGGCCGTTCCTCACTGCACGGGCCTTCATCTGCTGGAGTAGCTGCAGCTGGCTGTGGGCACAAAAAAATATTTAATATAGCGTCACAATCGTTTTAACCAGGTAGTTTTGGCTATTTAAAAATAGCATATATACAAGATCATAGGGCGGCATGAAGTGCAGCACTATGAGCTTGTAATATCTGCTATTTTTGAATGTAGGGGTCCTTGGCGTGAAAAAGGTTGAAAACCACAGGACTACACCACCAGTTAGGTAATGAAAACAATTAATTTTGTTTGATGTTGTGAGCGGGGCATTTATAGCCTAACGGATGGTATAATATTTTGACATAACATTTTTTTTAATCCAATGTTTGGATTGTAAATTGACCCAATGGTTGAATTATTAAATTAACCCAGCATTTTTAAGAGTAACCATTTATCCTCCATCTGCACATGAATGCTCCCTATTCCGTTTGCTATGTCATAATTCTGTTCTCTTTTCACCTTTAAATGTACATTTATATTACTGTCGAGTTCTTGTAACCGATTTATAATAACATTTGCTAGACAATATAGATACTGAAGTGCATCAATTGTAATATAAAGGTACATTTAGCAATTACTCATTTTATGCATTAACATGTATTTACTCTACTATGAATTGGATAACAAATCTTGTACAGTAGGTAGGTTACACGTTTTTATTTTTGACTTTCCGTACTTTCATTGGTGGTTCCGGTTCCACCATTGCCGGTGGAAGGGCTGCTGGTGGCTGTTCCTTGTTGTGGGCTGTGGGCTAATGTCCTCACCAAAGTCTATAGTTGGCGAAACAGAATTTAAATAATAATGTTAAGTTTGGGATTACATGGTATTGATAGAAACAAATATATTAATTGATTGGCTATGAATTATAAGAATATCTTACCTTCACCAAAGAACGCCTCACATGCCTCACAAGAAGTCTTGAGGGGAGGCTTACGCCTCTGCAGCTGGCTGGTGTTTTGGGCAAGACACCGGTTCTTCTCCGCCATTTTGTTTATGTTGCTAACCAACTGGGCTGTCTGACGGCCCAGTTGGTTCGCGTAACCAACTACCATGTCCCCCAACTCCTCCAGTTCTGGCTGTAATGCCTCTTTTTCCACCGTTGGATCATTACAGGCGTACTGGAACAAACAACACCACAATGATAAGAATTAGTCATCACATTCTAAACACACGGTTAAGGCATGGTTTTAACGGTCAGCGTTGTTTCTCTTAAATACAAAAATATTTTTGAATTAACGTTAATAGGTTTAAATGTTTAAACTTACTGTTAACAGTTCGAATTTATCGTGTATTTGCGAAGATGGAGAGTCCATTGTCTGGATTGTTTCGTTAGTTCGTTTCCCTCTCCTCTGTTCGTCGTTGGAATGAATGAAGGTGGTTGGGTTTTCAAATATAATTCCTTGTGGGTGTGTCAGTGAAGGCTACCTGTTCATTGGATAGTCTGTCTGAATCTTATAGGTTGTTTGTGTCACATGTCTCATGACGGCAAGATTAGAGGCGTGTAAGAGATCAAATAAAATATGAATAGACTGTATTGATTAAAACACTATGATCCACTACTACTAACAAGTTGCATTGTTATGTTAAATAACTATTGTTTAAGGAATAGGTGTCTGAATGAATAAGTAATGTGTCAACGATGCACGTTACTTTGTGCTGGGCTGTTGTATTTTCCTCAGAGACTACAATATTAAACTCTAATAATACGAATGTTAAATATATTTAAAATCATATTAAATATAGAATTGAGATGTTATTATGGTCTAAGAAGCACCACTGATATTATTATGCACTGTGACTCATGTTATGTATCTGTAGTAGCCACTATATGCATTCATGTCTACACCAGTATCACAGACTTTATTCGTTTAGATTACGATTCATATCATTTTAAATCATTAGTGTTATTAACATCACCTGAGCTGTATGCGAGTTTCATCTAGGTCTGCCATATGTATTGGGAAAATATGTCCATGACATATATTTTAACAAACTTAACACTCTAATGAGTTTATCATATAGGTTGAACAATAGACCCCACTCATTTCATATCAATCAAGTCTGTTGAATATTGATATTACATCTTGTCACCGTTCGTTATTAATTATGAGACATAAATAAACATATTCTTTTTTATGTGTGTACCAAGTTATTTCCTAAGTTTAACCTTAGCTTCACATGGAAAGTTGCTGGCTCTCTACTGCCACCAAGTGTCTTAAACATGACTCACACAACAGTAAAATCAGGACAAAGCTAGTTTACAAGACAAATGTGTTGTTCAAGATGTATCATTGATATCTATTTGTTGTATCTATTTGATGTAATAGTAGAGCATCTTATGTTTGTCTCATCACTGTAGTCAATAGTTATGGAATGATTGGAATGATTTCATGTAATAGTAACTACCTTAAAATGTTAGTGTAAGCATTGTAGATTGGTTCAATAGTAAATAAAACTTGCCAAAGTTTCATAGTTACAGTGTTATTCGCTTGTTTCTATTATGTTAAATTGATGCATTTACTTGGTTGTCATTTAAAATATATGCAAACCTTTTAAAGTTACCATACTGACACAATGTATAAACCTTTTGAAGTATTGATCATGACATGTTTTAAGAAAGAGAAGTTTTAGTGTAGACATTTTATTAAATCAAGCCATAACGCAGGTCACCAATCAACAGCTCGTTTCACAAATTTGTGAAGTGGACACCATCAGGCAGGAATAGCCGTTCATCTTTGCATAGATGTGTTTGTGGGAAATCATGGCACCATCAATCTGTGATATAAATGTATTTATCTGCATGTTGATCCAGAGACAGGCTTTGTTCAGTTTCATGGGCTTTCTGGCATTTCTCCAACGCTGCCCTGCTGTTATGCCCAAGAAGACGATCTTGGTGTTGGGGCAGGTATTTCGAATTAACATTGTGTTCTGTTTCATTTGCTGCAGTAGTGTTAACTGTGCTGTTTTGGCCAGGTCATTACCTCCAACGTGAAGGAGTGTGATGTCGGGAGGGGTTTGGGTTGAGAGGATATTCTTAAGTTTTGGGAGGACGTCTTGCCAACACATTTCTCCTCTTTCAAACCATGCTATGGCTGCTGGCAGGCGTAGGTTTTTCCCCAAGGTCTGTTAGGCTCTTGGAAAGGCCCTGGCCACTAGATTGGACCCCACAATCCAGATAGATTCAGCTATTAAGACAATGATGTTAGACAAATGTGTTGTTCACCGTCAGGCAGGAATAGCCGTTCATCTTTGCATGCTATGTGTTTGTGGGAAATCATGGTATCATCAATCTGTGATGTAAATGTATTTATCTGCATGTTGATCCAGAGACAGGCTTTGTTCAGTTTCATGGGCTTTCTGGCATTTCTCCAACGCTGCCCTGCTGTTATGCCCAAGAAGACGATCTTGGTGTTGGGGCTGTTAAGACAATGATGGTAGACATTTGCGATATGATTAATAAAAATAACACGATTCTATCTGTAGTACATTATACGAGTGTTGTTTTGGAATTGTTAATTTGATTTTGATAGTTCAAGGATAGGCCCTAGTCACTAAACTCGACTTCCCAATCCAGATTGCTTTAGCTGTTCAGACAATGTTGGTAGGCATTTGCAATATTCTTAGCAAAATTAATATTATTCAATCTTTACTATCATATATAATTATTGTTTTAGAACTGTTACTTGGATAGTTCAACAAACATTAACTACTGGTGTGTTATGGTTGTTATGGTCATATGTTTGAGTAGATTGTTTTCTGTGTATTTAAATAATGTACATCACAGATAATTTGAATTTTTCCATACTTACTCATTTCTGGATTCTGCCTTTGAGCAGGCCCCTCTGCACCATCGTGGAGTGTGGATGGAACAGATCCTAGGCCATCCATAATGGTATCTATGAGACATAGAAGTACAAATTAGTTGAATGAATGTCAAGAGTATGTACACATTTTTAGAGGTGTAATGGTTACTTTCAAACCATATTTTACCAACTTTATGAAATCGTATATATATATTTTTTTTTTTAATATTTGTTTTTTATTAAGGTGATATACATTACAGCTTTACATTGTAGGAGTGTAAAATGCAGCATTTCTTATGATACACCTTAGGGTTTTTCTTTTATACATACATGACACGAGATTTGGTGAGAGACAGAAAGCTGTGGGTGGGGTCATGGGGGTACACATTCTACACATTGCACACTTACACATTGCACAATTTGGTAGAGAATTTAACGTACTGGCAAAAAAAAAAACTGATATATTCAGAACCACTGTATACACTCCCACCATAATGTTGGAAGTAAAAGCAGATAAGGCACCATACATGAGACAGGACAAAAAACATACATAGGATAGAATGGACTTAATAAATGAAAATCAGGAAAAACAACAACAAAGTAAGTAAAAAAAAAAACTGAAATAGAAACAAAACCCTAAGATCCTGGGACGGGGGCGGCGGCGGGGGGGAAGCGACTTCGAACGTTCTATGTTAGTTGTTTGCATAGGCGTTTTCCCTCAGGTGTTGGACTAAAGGTTGCCATATCAGGTCAAACCTATCTGTCTGATCCAGTCTCAAGTACCGAATCCTCTCTACCTCGAGTGTATTTACCAGGTCGGCTAGCCACATTTTGACACTGGGACCTACCTATGTGGTGTTTTGTTGTAGTAACGTTTGTTGAAATAGTTTAAGATTGTTAGGTTGAGAACCCTTTTACTTAAAGTATCAATACTGCAATGTAGAAAGACTGTTACAAGTAATAGTCTGGAATTGAAAATGTACTGAGTAAAAGTACAAAAGTATTGGTATTAAAATGTACTTAAAAGTACCACAAGTAGAAAGTATTGTCATTATGCAGAATGTCCCATAGCAGATCTACAAGCTCAATAGCTTGCAGATCTGCTATTTTCAAATAGCTAAAGTATTAAAGGTGGATCTGCTATGGGACATTCTGCATAATGAGTATACTTTTTAATGTACATCAAAGATAAATTGAATTTTCCCATACTTACTCCTTTCTGGATTCTGCCTTTGAACAGGACCCTCTGCACTAACGTGGAGTGTTGATGGGCCATCCATAATGGTATCTATGAGACATAGAAGTACAAATGAGTTTACCATGTCAACAGTATGTAAAATGATTTAGAGGTGTACTTGTTACTTTCAAAACATATTTTACCAACTTTATGAAATGTTATAGTTAAGTGATGCAGCTCACATTGTGTTATAATGACTTTAGAGGTAGTAATACCATGTCATTCATTGGACACAAATAATGTTGTATATATATACATTGTGTGCATTTATAGGTGTATACAATGTTATCCTTCATAAGTAGGTCATAGTTTGTATTAACGGTGACATTATGTAAACCACTAAATTGTGGTAAATGACATTGCATAGGATCGCAATCTTATTATAGCAACCAGCCTATACTGAAAATAATTAGATTATGGTATGTTGGTACAACTATGTCATGCATTGATACTAAACAATGTATAACAAATGCTGTTAAGCTCGAATGTTTTTTGGGAAGTTGTGAAGACTTCTAAATGTTTTCGAGTCCCGTTTGAATATGAAATGTGACCATTACAAAAAATATGTAAATGTGGTGTTTTGTTGTAGTAGCGTTTGTTGAAATAGTTTTCAAGATTGTTAGGTTGAGAACCCTTTTACTTAAGTAAAGATATCAATACTGCAATGTAGAAAGAGTGTTACAAGTAATATTCTGGAATTCAAAATGTACTTGAGTAAAGGTACAAAAGTATTGGTATCAAAATGTACTTAAAAGTCCCGAATGTAGAAAGTATAGTCATTATGCTGAATGTCACATAGCAGATCTACAAGCTCAATAGCTTGCAGATCTGCTATTTTCAAATAGCCAAAGTATTAACGGTGGATCTGCTATGGGACATTCTGCATAATGAGTATACTTTCTAATGTACATCAAAGATAATCGCCAGTTAATAATTTATAATAGAAAAAAAAAGAAAACAAGGGGCATAAACGTATTACACAGGCAGGCATGCAGCAGGGCTACTATTATTAGCATTGCTAGCATACATTCTCAACCCAATCTACGGCAATTTCCGAGTATTAAAAAGTTAAAAAAGGATAGTAATATCAAGAAAACAAGATGATAAAACAGCAAACAGTAGTAGAATTTACTTCACCATAAAAAAACGAATAGATGCTGGCTTTGTTCTAAAGACACCCTGTTTGGCCTGACGAAGAAAATTCTGTGAAACCCCACAAGCACGTAAACCCGGAAGAGAACTGACGTCACGTGAATTACGAAGTGTGAACCAGAGTGTAGAAAAGAGTGTAACAACACGCTTTGATCTCGCCGCAAAGTGGGGTCCTATGGACTATAGTTCCAAACATTGGAACCATCTCATTGAGATAGACAGAGCACTTCCGCATTCCATTCTATTCTGGTGGACGAGACACAGAGGGCGCTGTCCCTTCTAATATATTTTATATATATTGCTCTATGCTCTGTCTTGATAATATAAGTTGCTCTGAAAACTTATAAACTGAGATTCTGAATATAGTACGTGAAATCATTATAATCATCAATCGAAATATGTCCATGACATATCTATTTTAACAAAATCAACACTCTAAAGAGTTTATCATATAGGTTGAACAATGGATCCCACTCATTTCATATCAATCAAGTCTGTTGGATATTGATATTATATCATGTCACAGTTCATTATTAATTATGAGACATAAACAAACATTCTTTGTTTATGTGTGGTTTTAGAGTTTGTAAGTAACCCTAGCTTCACATGGAATGTTGATGGCTCTCTACTGCCACATGGTGTCAGGGGAGTCAAGTACTCACGTTTTATACTTAAGTAAAAGTAAACCTTTAAAACTCGTTAATTTTATTTAATTAAAAGTACAATAGAATTGGTATGAAATATACTTAAGTGTAATAAAATTGGAAAGTATTCATTATGCAGCTTTTCATTTCTATTTTGTCTATAAATGTTTTTAATATACAGTAGCAGATTTCACATCTCACAGTATATTGCATTGCAAATGGCTGATATGTTTAGTGGTTAGACCTACTGTATGTTTTGTAATAATAATCAAAAATTACAAAGTATGTTGTAATAAAAGTTTGCAAATACATGTAGTGGGGTAAAATTACAATATTTGCCTTTAAGGTTGAGCTGACTAGAAGTAAAGTTTTTGAAAAAAATGTTCTCTAGTAATGGAGTACTAAAAATGTATCAAGTTCTCATTATGCTCTATTATCAATTTTACAAGTGTACCATTGTCTAAAAAAAGAAAAAAAAAAGAAAAGCAGATACAAGGTTGTAGATCGGATAACTTCAGTTGTCTGAAATGTATTTAGAGATGAGGCGGTTAATGTATATTCTGTAAGAACGTAAAATACAAAGTAACTAGAAACTAAATGGAGTAGATTAACAATATGATTTAATTATGCTGTTGGGTTAATATGACCCAAAATATTGATCATTATTTAATTAGTATTAACAGATTAAATAATAGTTATATTACATGATTCAACAAAACAATCACATATCGTCCAATCTTTTATTTAATTGCAAACAAATGTTTTACTTTGAACTTTCAATTACAATAAATGCATGAAATTCCATATCAAACATATCACTAACACCATCACATTCAAATTCACTGTTGACTTCCTCACAACTGCTGCGCAATCACATTGAAAATATTAAAACAGTGCAGTTGTGTCTGTGAGTGCTTCAATGAAAAGTGCATAAGATTTTAAATGACATTTGTGCATTTTATGCTTACACTTATCTACAATGTTCCCAAACAACACTCTGGAAGACTAATTGAGTGTCAATCTGAATAGCGATTTGCAGCAGAAGGTATTGGCCTATAAAATCCAGTCAAGGTTCCAGATTGGCAAGAAAATGAGCCTGGAGTGAGAAACGGTGGTCCGGCTCAACATATAATAATAATATAATATAATCATTTGAAACACCTTTCCAAGGAATAAATTGTACCACTGCATTTCTTCTATTCATGATTTTACTATGAATAGGCCTATATCTGTTGCTCGATATAAAATGGTCATATCATTGAACAGGGGATTCTAGGGGGTTAAATCTTGGAAGCACAGTAAGCTGAGACTGCATTCATTTCTTTGCATTTGACTTGCTTGCTAGAGGCATGTAATAGATGACCATTTGAATGAACTTCCAATGGTGCTCTTGGGCACAGCTGTGTTGGCACATCGATACTTGCAATAAAAATGAAAAATATAACATGATTAAGTTCTCAATCCGGTATGTCTATCTAGAAGTTAGTGAACTGTTGCTTGAGTATGTGTTGAATCTTTCGTCTACATCCTCTTTACTTAATAGTAGGCTATCTATAGTTCTTTTATTGTTTCCCCCTAAATCTTGTGCCATCAATATGACCGACCCATGTGTGCCATATATATGAAAAGATGACGCTTTGAATGAACTTCCAAAACCTGCAACATGGTTTGTGGTAGTGGAGATCAAAGACATAAAATGCCTTGAAACACTTACAACTGAACCCAAAAGTGATGGGGGTTCCAAGGCTGTTCCATTTGTTATGATGAGAGCTTGGGACCACTGTTGCCTCTCCCCTAGCATGAGAACATATGCGTGCTCCCTGGGTGTTGTTGTCAGGTACTGCAACATGGTTGAGGAAGAAAAGAAAAAAGAGAGAAAAAAGAGCAAGATTATTACAAGTTGATAGAACTGGTTAGATTGGACTCCAAAGGTATATGGAGTCTGGGTCGAGTCAATACTCCAGTAGTGCTCAATCCAAATTATGTAAGTACGAGGCCAAAGTGCCCATGTAGGTGTAACAGACATGCCTGCCTATGCACAACATTAAAATAATGTCACTAATAGCTATCCATGTCTAAGCCAAATCACATATTAGGCTAACTTACAAAAAGGTGGCTGCATGATAAGTTAATTAATCAAAACAGTCAATTCTACTGTCTAGTTCTAGTTGCTTAACTCACAGGTTGGAAGTTGATGAAGGCCTTGCGACACTTCAGGCTGCTGGGGCGGAAAACTCTTCTCCCAATTTTGAACTGTGCAGTTGAAGCAGGATCGGCAGCAGCTGTAGCTTTATATCCCCTTGTTTGTTTCTAAAACGAAAATATGTAACATTTATTTCAAATGCAATGGTGAACTTGTTACTAACTTAACTCAGAACTGTACACAGGGTAATAGGTGGATATTAGTGGATTCACAGAGAAGTGGATTTCAAAGTGGTGTCCTGTGACCACAGAAGAGGTCATTTATTTTCACTATAATTCCTAGGTAGGTCAATAGCAGAATATATGGTTGTTTTGGTCTCATGGTTTGCATACACTTTCAGAAATACATCATTCATAAGCATAGATCTTGAGAAAAATGTGATGGTTTAACGTGTGTCAATTTAAGCATCCATGATGTTTAAAAATGTGAAAACCACTGCCACAGTTGCTTATTCAAACTCTGATGGGCTTGATACAGTTGGTCCCAGATATCTGCTCAAAATAGGAATGTGTCCATACCTGTTGAGAGTGTATCTATGTTGGTGAGAAGGTTACCCGTCTTCTCCCTCCTGGCCATGCATATTATCTTCGCCGAGAAGTCAGGGTTCCAATTTTTAGTTAATGTCCCAGTACCCTCAGGATCTAACATGGCAAAATCCTGAGAAATCTAGAGGTAGGTAAAGACAAAGATACAAAAACAATGGTGCGAGGAACAAACAAATATCATTTTAGTCAAACTTAGTGCCCACTACACCCGGGGATTCTTCCACTACGGCCTGTATTAGCTTTTTTCACATTTGCTTGACACCACTGTGCCCGGTGGATGGCGGTCTGAAGCATGTATTGGCTGACCTGTGCTGTCTTCAGTGACTTTTGATTCTGTGATGAGCAGATCAAAGAATACATTCTAGCAAATTGTGGTAGATGAAGATATCCAAGTTCACAATAGTTCAAGTCAGTTCAAAGAGCATACATTAGTCACATCCACTCTAAAATGGATTTATACAAGTTTGATTGAAATCAAAGGGATCCATTCTATTTCAATCTAAGATATCTTGCTGTACCTGACGTGGGTCTCTTGTGACTTTTGTGGTGAATTCACCCGCCTGCCCTTGCGCCGGAGGATCTTTTTCAGGACATTGCGGAGGCGTTCCTCCAGATAGCCTGTCGCTGGCTTATGACTCCTACCCTGGGGTGAACCATGTATCCTAAAGTAAAGGAAATGAACAGAAAGGATCACACACAAACACATTAGGAAACAACCACCAGCACACAGTTGACAATAATGGTTCGCATTACAGTAGGATTCCGAATGGAATGGTTGCATCAAAGTTTTCACTTACAATATGATAATATACATACTAAATTATCTGTCTACAGTACATACTGCTAGTACCAGCTCCAAAGGCTGGTTGTAAAATAATGCACGTGTTCTGCTTTCGTGTGGGAGAGAAGTTGACTATGGCTTTATGGTGTGTGCGTGGTTACATTTGCTTTGTGCATTAGTGTATAACTTTAATTACATTGCCTGAACCTTTACAGTTCCTAAGGCATAAAATTGTTTCCACTATTGATATCATCGGGTTTGCTTTTGTTGGACTTTAAGACAATTGACACAATAATAACGTTTATTAACACTATCAACATAAACTATTAACTGTATTCTGTAATCAAATGATGATTTTTGAAATTGATAGTTTGGGTGGAAGTTTAGAACTTTGTGGTTTGCATAAGTTAAAATGTACCTTGCAATAGTTAAAGAATACGCTTAATCTTGAGTGAGAATACTCACTTCTCTCTCCATTGATCCCTTTTCATCTCTAGAGATGTATTGGCTTTCCTGCAGACTAGGAACCAAGGATTTCCCATCTTTTGTTTGGCTGAGGATCTCACAGATTTTCTTTTGAAAAAGAGAAAGACAGAAGGACTTAAAAAGTATAAAATATGAATTTAAAAATGTAGACCTTCCTGGATGTCTGCAGCAAAATAGGCTCTGCTGTTGGGCTTGAATCATTTATAGCTTGAAAAGGAAACTAGAAAAAGTGCTCCTCGGAGCACAAGTCTCCGCCAGGTCATGTAGGTTATTTTGGCCTCCTGGTGGCGCTATAATAGGCCAATGGGAAAAGGGTGCCATTTCTTCCTAGGCCGTGCACGGCAATCGGACACTGCATTCATGATTTGAGGCATTTTGTTCTAAAAATGTGTTTTGCTAAATTTGACCTGCTGGTGGCGCTATAACAGGCCAATGTGAAAAGGGTGGCATTTGTTCCTCAACGTAGTGCAAATGTGCGTTCAAAGTTTCACCGCAATCGGAGGCTGTGTTCATGATTTGCGGCATTTTGTTCAAAACGGGCCACTCCTGCAAACTTTACATGTCAATCTTAGCCAATCAGGATGGAATATGAAAAATCGAACAGATCAGTCTTGATCACCTGACTTTAGAGATCATGTGTACCGATTTGCGTGAAATTTGGATCCAATGTGAAGGCTTAATATAAAAAAAAATGTTTTACATAAGTCGGCCTCCTGGTGGCGCTATAAAAGGCAAATGTGAAAAATGCAGGGCAAAGGTTTTTCCTTGACCTCTAGAGAGTGTGCATACAAAGTTTTACACAGATCGGGACAGTCATAGGTAAAAACACAAATTGGCCTGTTATAGCGCCACCATGAGGCTGATTTGAACATTTTCAAATGGCATTTCTTCCTCGGCCTAATGGAAATGTGTGTGCAAAATTTCACAGAAATTGCATGCTGTGTTCATGATTTGAGGCATTGTGTTCGAAATGGAGTACTCCTGCAAACTTTGGAAGCCAATTTTTGCCAATCAGGATGGAATATGAAAAATCTGAAATGAGGCGTTTCTTTTAATGACTACAGAGATACTGTGTACCGATTTGAGGGATTTTTGGCCAAAATCTCTAGGAGTACTGTCCAAAAATGTGTTTTGCACAAATCGGCCTCCTGGTGGCGCTATAAAAGGCCCATGAGAAAAATTTGGGGCAGAGGTTCTGCTCTGGCATCCAGGGAGTGTGTGTGCACAGTTTCGCTGCGAGCAAGCCAACGGTGCCGGAGATTAGCTGTACACAGACAAGACAGAATGACACACACACACACACACACACACACACACACACACACACGGACGGACGGACGGACGGACGGACAGGGGGTAAAACATACTCTCTCGCCATGCCTTTCGGCCTGGCGGAGACAATAAGTATCTCCAGTACACACTTCATTTATTTAATCATTTCAAAAGCTGCGTATACTTTCAAGATGTACTGTACATGTCACTGACATCTGACACATCTCTCCACAGCAATATAGAAATAAGATGCAATAAATGAAGTACTACTAGTTAGTGCTAGACAAATGGTACCTTTGAGTAGCTAGACCTTGAGAACTTTACTACAACTACTAGTATACAGTAAAGTGTGTCCTGTAATCCATCCTTTGTTTAATACTGCCTGTATCCAAATGAAATGTAATGATGGTCATTGTCATACTCTTTATGAGACCTCACAACATGGAGGGGGTGTTAGTCAGCAATGGAGTGTCAACTGCGTTGATTTATGTGGTTGGAGATGCAGTGAAGTCAAATAAATGCCTTTCAAAAATGTTCTTATGTCAGGACCTAAAGACCTTCTACCCGGCCTACTTTAGTGTACCTCAAGCAACTTCTTTTGGTTCAGGAGAAAGGAGTACTCTGTATCAATTCGTTGCTCTGCAAATTATAAAAAAAGAGACCCAAACAGTTTTTACAGGCCCCCAGATCTGATATGGTTCGAATGGCCATTATACCCTTGTCACCTCACTTTCTGCTGTACAATTTGCTGTGGCTGACATCAGGGTTCCATTACACAGACAGTGGCCAGTTGATTTACAATAAATTAATTAATTTTAGATGAAGCTATGTGATTATTAGTTGTATTTTCTTTAAGAAAGGGACCCCATTTAAATCATTGAGTGGGTTCCAAGGGGGCCATAGCAAAAAAAAAAGCATTGAAATCAGTTTAGCCATTTTAAACTCACAGTATATGGCTATTTGTTGATTGACATTTCAAAACATTGTCTAAAACCATTTTATATGGGGGCCCCTGGCACAAAAAATATATCAGAGGGGGGTCTTCATTTTGGGGTCCTTGACATGAATAGGTTTGCGAACCACTGCTTATAGAAAATATGATTAATGTTTATAAAATGTAGTCTCCAACTTGCTCTTTAGTATTTCATTAAATAGGCTTTACCAGTTTCAAATGTTTCAAAGGGATTGTGGTTATCTGATATGGTTTTATGATATAAATGTCAACAATCAGTGTACATGCAGTAGAACGCACAGCTCCATATAGACGGATTTCCGCGCGACGTCATCACAGAGCAGAATGCGCAATCTGCGCATGCCCGGGTGAAAGGCGCGTTCGAAAATACAGCCCTGAGCGGCAGTGAGCGCACTGGCCAATACAAACTAATAGGCGAGTGTGCTCCGGTGCGTAATTTCCAAACGCACCCATAGGCTTCCCCCTCCTCTGCGCGGTCATATTCCTCTCATGTTTATTAACAGGAAACCTGTCTATTGGAGAATTAAATGGTTGTTATAGCCATTTCTTACTAGCTTTGACACAAAGCAAGATTTAGCTAGAGATTAATCATTTCATCTCAACCTGTTGCCACACCGTTGTATAACTAGCACATTTTCAGCTAGATGGCTTAGACACGCCAAGCAAAAATTTTGTTTATGCTGGATTGCACATCTTCGGACTCAAAAATAGCAGATCTACAAGCTCACAATGCGCCATGTACGCCACGCGTTGTGAGTTTGTAGCTCTGCTTTTTTTGGCTTTAACTCAACGTGAGGAATGTAAACAAGTCCCTGATCACGTTAACCAACAGCTATACAGTAGCTAATATGATAGCATTCTCACCTTAACATATTACTTTGAATCATTGCGCTCCATATAGACGACAACACAATTCGGATTGGTAACGTATACAGTTACTAGTGGGACTAGTGCTTGGAGGAGTCCCGTTCTAACCGGTGCTAACGTTAGCTTTAGCTACCATAGTGGGTAACGTCGGTTAGCGCGTAGTACATTCGTTCTCCCATAACAATACAGGCATTTTCAGAGAAAATTCATTATCTTATAGTAATGTCAAACGTGGGATAACTACACCCCTGTCCTACATTGTTCCATTTCACCATATAAAAAACAGCCACATCCAAAGAAGGTCCCACGTAGTTTCTGATGAGAAGCTGCTGTTCAGTAGCTGTAGTCCTTTAGTACGGTTTGTTGTGCTTCAGTTCAGTGATACCGCGAGAGGATGCAGGAAGTCACAGGCCTGGTCACTTCCAAATCATTGAAATGGTGTATCAGTAACACATGCTATGGTTGTACTCTAACACAATATACTATACCAGTGGCTCTTGGGGGAGTACCAGGGGGTCCTCAGCAAAATTAGTTAACATAGCGTCACAATCATTTTAACCCTTTGGCTGTTCAAAAATAGCATATATACAAGCTCATAGGGTGGCACCAAGTGCAGCACTATGAGTTTGTAGATCTGCTATTTTTGAATGTAGGGGTCCTTTGTGTGAAAGAGGTTGAAAACCACAGGACTACACCAGTTGGGTTATAAAAACAAATCATTTTGTTTGATGTTGTGAGCGGGGCATTTGTAGTTCAACGGATGGTATAATTTTGTCATTTTTTGTAATCCAATGTTTGGATAGTAAATTGACCCAATGGTTGAATTATTAAATTAACCCAGCATTTTAAAGAGTAATCATCTATTCTCCATCTGCATATGAGCGCTGCCTATTTTGTTTGCAAAGTCATAATTCTGGTCATATTGCCACCTTTAAATGTACATTTATATTACTGTTGAGTTCTTGCAACCGATTTATTATAACATTTGCTAGACAATATAGATACTGAAGTGGATCTATTATAATATAAAGTTACATTTAGCAATTACTTATTTATGCATCAACATGTGTTTAGTCTACTATGAATTGGACAACAAATCTTGTACAGTAGGTAGGCTTTATTGTCTCCGCCAGGCCGAAGGCATGGCGAGAGAGTATGTTTTACCCTCCGTCCGTCCGTCCGTCCGTCCGTCCGTGTGTGCGTGCGTGTGTCCTGTCTGTGTGTTACCAGCTAATCTCCGGCACCGTTGGTCCGTTCGCTCCGAAACTGTGCACACACACTCCCTGGATGCCAATTCAGAACCTCTGCCCCAATTTTTTCACATGGGCCTGTTATAGCGCCACCAGGAGGCCGATTTGTGCAAAACACATTTTTTTACATTACTCCTACAGATTTTATCCAAATATCATGCAAATCGGTACACAGTATCTCTATAGTCATGTGATCAACACGGATCTGTCCGATTTCCCATATTCCATCCTGATTTTCTATGGTTGGCTTCCAAAGTTTGCAGGATTGGTCCGTTTTGAACAAACTGCCTCCAATCATGAACGCAGCTTGCCATTTCCATAAAATTGCACACGCACATTCCCACTAGGCCGAGGAAGAAATGCCACTTGAACATTTTCAAATCAGCCTCATGGTGGCGCTATAACTGGCCGATTTGCATTTTTAACTATAACTGCACCGATCTGCGTGAAACTTTGCACGCACACTCCCTAGAGGCCAAGGAAAAACATTAGACTGCAATTTTCACATCTGCTTTTTACAGCGCCACCAGGAGGCCGACTTATGTAAAATACATTTTTGGAGATTATTGTCTCCGCCAGGCCGAAAGGCATGGCGAGAGAGTATGTTTTCCACCCCGTCCGTCCGTCCGTCCGTCCGTGTGTGTGTGTGTCCGTCCGTCTGTGACCAGCTAATCTCCGGCACCGTTGTCTTGATCGCAGCGAAACTGTGCACACACATTCCCTGGATGCCAATTCAGAACCTTTGCCCCAAATTTTTCTCATGGGCCTTTTATAGCGCCACCAGGAGGCCGATTTGTGCAAAACATTTTTTTTCACAGTACTCCTACAGATTTTGTCCAAAAATCACGCAAATCGGTACACAGTATCTCTATAGTCATTAAACGAAACGGGTCTTTCAGATTTCTCATATTCCATCCTGATTGGCTTAAAATGTCTTCCAAAGTTTGCAGGAGTGCTCCGTTTTGAACAAAATGCCTCAAATCATGAACACAGCATGCAATTTCCGTGAAATTTTGCACGCTCATTCCCATTAGGCCGAGAAAGAACGACCATTTGAAAATTTTCAAATCAGCCTCATGGTGGCGCTATAACAGGCCGATTCGTGTTTTTACCTATAACTGCACCGATCTGTGTACAACTTTGTATGAGCACTCCCTAGAGGCCAAGGAAAAACCTCTGCCCTGCATTTTTCACATCTGCCTTCTATAGCGCCACCAGGAGGCCGACTTATGTAAAACACATTATTTTATACTTCTCCTTCCAATTTTATCCAAATTTCACGCAAATCGGTACACATGATCTCTATAGTCATGTGATCATGACGGATGTGTTTGATTTTTCATATTCCATACTGATTGGCTAGGATTGACATCTTAAGTTTGCATTATTGGCTTGTTTTGAACAAAATTCCGCAAATCATGAACGCACCGTCCAATTGCGCTCAAACTTTGCACGCACATTCACACTATGTTGAGGAACAAATGCCACCCTTTAACATTGGCCTGTTATAGCGCCACCAATAGGTCTAATTTAGCGAAACACATGTTTTTTAACAAAATGCGTCAAATCATGAATGCAGTCAGTGTCCGATTGTCCTGCAAGGCCTAAGAAGAAATGGCACCCTTTTCACGTTGGCCTATTATAGCGCCACCAGGAGGCCACAATAGCTTACCTGACCTGGCGGAGACCTGTGCTCCGAGGAGCACTTTTTCTAGTTCCTTCAGATTCTGTCCAAAAAACACGCAAATTGGTACACTGCATCTCCATAGTCATGTGATTCTGATGGATCTGTCCGATATTTCATATTCCATCCTATTTGGCTTACAGTGGCTTCCAAAGTTTGCAGGATTGGTCAGTTTTAAACAAAATGCCTCAAAACATGAATGCAGTGTGCAATTTCCGTGAAAGTTTGCATGCAGATTCCCACTAGGCCGAGGAAGAAATGCCCCCCTTTTCACATTCACATTGGCCTTTATAGCGCCACCAGCAGGTCTAATTTAGCAAAACACAATTTTGGAACAAAATGCCTCAAATCATGAATGCAGTGTCCCATTGAAAGGCCTAAGAAGAAATGCCACCCTTTTCACATTGGCCTATTATAGCGCCACCAGGAGGCCACAATAACCTACCTGACCTGGCGGAGACCTGTGCTCCGAGGAGCACTTTTTCTAGTTTTTTATCTTTTTTTACTTTGCGGACTTTCGCTGGTGGTTCTGGTTCCATTATTGCCGGTGGAAGGGCTGCTGGTTGTTGTTCCTCATCAGGTCCTTCATCAGCAGGCGAGGCTGCAGCCGGCCGTGGGCACATTTCCTCCTGAAATGACGTTAATGACATGCATGACATTACAACATTTGCTTGACAATATAGATACTGATGTACATCAATTGTAATATAAAGGTACATTTTTCAATTACTCATTTTATGCATGAACAGTAGTTTAGTCTGCTATGAATTTGACAACACATCTTGTACAGTAGGTAGTCTACTATGAATTAGACAACAAAGTTTGTACAGTAGGTAGACTATATTTTAACTTTGCTCACTTTCACAGCTGGTTCTGTAACTGCCAGTGGAAGTGCTTCTGGTGGATCTTCCTTCTCGAACGGGCCTTCATCTGTAGGCGTGGATTCAGCTTGCTGTGGGCACTTTTCTTCCTCAAAATCTGGCGAAACAGAATTTAAATAATAATGAGTTTGGGATTGCACGGTATTGATAGAAACAAATGTATGAATTGAGGCTATGAATTCTATGAATTAGAAGAATCTTACCTTCACCAAAGAACGCCTCACATGTTTCACAGCTGTTTTTCTGCAGAGGCTTACGCTTCTGCAGATGGCTGACAATTTTTGCAACGCTTTTGTTCCTCTCCGCCATCTTTTCGATGTTGCCAACCAACTGTTCCGTCTGACGGCCCAGTTGGTTGGCGTACTCTACTGCCATGGTCCCACTCCCCAGCTCCTCTAGGTCCGGCTGTAGGGACTCCTTTTCAACGTTAGGATCGTTACAGGCGTACTGGAACAAACAACACAATAATAATTAGTCACCGCATTCAAAACACACGGTTATGGCATGGTTTTAACGGTCAGCGTCGTATGCCTTAAATAGAAAAATATTTTTGAATCAACGTTAATAGGTTTAAATGCTTAAACTTACTGTTAAAAGCTCAAATTTGTCGCGAATTTGCGATGTTACCTTGCTTAGCTGTTCCATTTTCTCCATCGTGTAGTCCCTCTGTTCCGTAGCTAGTTCTCCTCGAGTCGTCGTTGGAATGAATGAAGGGTGGTTGGCTTTTCAAAATAATTGCTTGTGGGTGTGTCAGTGAAGGCTACCTGTTCATTGGATAGTGTCTTTGAATCTTATTGGTTGTTTGTGTCACATGTCTCATGACGGAAAGATTAGAGGCGTGTAAGAGATCTATTAAAATATGATTAGACTGTATTGATTATAACACTATGATCCGTTACTACTAAAACGTTGCATTGTTATGTTAAATAACTATTGTTTAAGGAATAGGTGTCTGAATGAACAAGTAACGTGCCAACGATGCATGTTACTTTGTGCTGTGCTGTTGTATGTTCCTCAGAGACTACAATATTAAACTGTAATAATAAGAATGTTAAATGATTTAAAATCATATTAAATATAGAATTGAGATGTTATTATGGTCTAAGAAGCACCACTGATATTATTATGCACTGTGAATTAATTTATTTATCTGTAGTAGCCACTATATGCATACGTTTTAGTATCACAGACTTTATTCGTTTAGATTACGATTCATGTCATTTTAAATCATTCATTTTATTAACATCACCTGAGCTATATGCGAGTTTCATCTAGGTTTGCCTGTATTGTCTGTATTGGGAAATTATGTCCATGACATATCTATTTTAACAAACTAAACACCCTAAAGAGTTTATCATATAGGTTGAACAATGGATACCGCTCATTTCATATCAATACGTTTGTTGAATATTGATATTACATCATGTCACCGTTCGTTATTAATTATGAGACTTAAACTAACATTAATTTTTAATGTGTGTACCAAGTTATTTCCTAAGTGTAACCATAGCTTCACATGGGAAATTGCTGGCTCTCTACTGCCACCAAGTGTCTTAAACATGACTCACACAACAGTAAAAATCAGTTTTAGGATATAGTTAGTTTACAAGACAAATGTGTTGTTCAAGATGTATCATTGATATCTAATCATGTATCTATTTGATGCAATAGTAGAGCATTTTATGTTTGTTTTACCACTGTAGTTAATAGTTATGGAATGATTTCATGCAATAGTAACTACCTTGTAGATTTGTCAACAGTGAATCGAACTTTTATATTTTCTATAGTTATAGTGTTATTTGCTTATGTTTTTATTATGTCAAATTGATGCAATGTTTTTTGGTTGTCATCTAAAATGTATGTAGACCTTTTAAAGTTACCATATTGATACATTGTATAAACCATTTGAAGTATTGAATATGGCATGTTTTAAGAAAGAGAAGTTTTAGTGTACACATCTTTATTAAGCCAAGCATTCCTTTAGGCCATGATGAAGGTCGCCAATGAATAGGTCATTCCCCAAATTGGTGAAGTGGACACCATCTGCCAGGAATAGACGTGCCTCTGCGCATGTGATGCGTGGGTGGCATATCATGGCCCCATCAACTTCTGATATGAATGCATTTATCTGCATATTAATCCACACACGGGCTTTATTTATTTTGGTGGCTTTTCTGGCACCCCTCCACTGTTGTCTTGCAGCTATGCCAGAGAAGATAATCTTGGAGTTGGGGCAGGTTCTTTTCATCCACACCGTGTCTTCCTTCATGTTCTGTACTAGTGTCAGCCGTGGGGTTTTAGCTAGGTCGTTGCCACCTACATGAAGCAGTATGATGTCAGGAGGGGGATGGGTTGCAAGTAAGCTTTGGAGTTTTGGGACGACGTTTCTCCACACCATTCCTCCTTTTCCATACCATGTGATGGTTGCTGGCAGGCGTAAGTTTTTACCCAAGGTTTGCTGGGCTCTCGGATATGCCCTAGCCACCAAACTCGACCCCACAATCCAGATTGATTTAGCTGTTAAGACAATGATGGTAGACATTTGCAATATGATTAGTAAAAATAACATGATTCAATCTGTAATATAATATAAAAACAGTGAATTGTTAACTGTATGTGATTGTTCAATAAACATTAACCACTGTGTTGTCATTGTATGTGTAGTTTCATGGTTCTTATGGTCATTTTGTTTGAGTAGATTATTTTCTGTGTAATGAAATAATACATGAAAGATAACAAACTTACTCCTCTCTGGATTCTGCATTTGGGCTGGACCCTCTCCACAGTCATGGAGTGTAGATTGTACTGGTCTTGGGCCATCCATAATGGTAGCTATGAAACATAGAAGTACAAATTAGTTTACCATGTATTGACTAAATCATTTAGATGTGTAATGGTTAGTTTCAAGACATATTTTACCAACTTGATGAAATGTCATAGAGATGTGATGCAAGTCACATTGTGTTGTAATGACTTTAGAGAAAGTAATAGCATAATACCGTATATTATTCATTGGGCACAAATAATTCGGTATACAGTGTGCATTTATAGATGTATACCGAAAGGAATACTTCATAAGTAGGTCTAATTTTGTATTAACAGTGACATTATGTAAACCACTAAATTGTGGTAAATTACATTGCATTGGTTCGCAATTTTAATATAGCAATAGGCCTATACCAAAAATCATTAGATTAAGATATGTTGGTACTGCGTCTTGTGCATTCATACTAAAGCATGTATTACAAATGCTGTTTAGCTGTAATGTTTTTGGGGAAGTTGTGAAGAATTCTAAATGCTTTCAAGTATCGTTTCAATACGAAATGTGGCCATCATAAAAATATGTAAATTTGGTGTTTTGTTGTAGTAGCGTTTGTTGAAATAGTTTTCAGTATTGTTAGGTTGAGAGTTAGGCTAATGAAGAACGTTTAAGCTTGTATTATGCGTGAATTCTGTTACCTAGTAATGTTATTTATGAGTGAGAAAACATAATCCCAAAGAATCCCCATAATTACAAAAAATGATCATGACGTAGATGTTGTTTGGGAATCTAGTATAGCACATACTTATGTAGCATATATATTCAAGTGTTCTTACGAGTCAAGTCTACTTTTGCAAGAATCCGCTTCTGTGTTGCTGTCAATCTCACTGTGTATTGCCTGCTACTGCTGGAGTGTTGTGTCTGTCTGTGGCGTAGTAGTTGCTTGTTGTGTCCAGGTAACCGTTAATACCTTGCCTATTGGGAATTTCAAATCTTTGCGCCAATCTGTTCAAATGCCATTGGTTGCATTTTCATGTCACGAGGTAACATCACGTGAGTTTGGTGGGTGTTGTCATAGCGGGGTGTGTTCATCATTTGCCCCCAGATAGAACTGCTGTACAACAGTGTAGCTCCCCTCGCCTGGTGGTCAAATCTGGGTTAGCAACACTTCTGCATTTAAAACGCTACTGCGCGTGCGTTAAAATTCTGAAACGCTAGTGCGCCCGCTCTATTAGCTCCAACATTGGAGCCAATACAGGAAGTAGAGATACTTTCGGGTGCCTCATGTACTTGTGAGCAATTTTCATCGAAATGAATAGGCGAGGCTGGGGCTGTTCGTTCTCTAGATATATTATAACTCTATGGACTAGCTGTATTATATTATTATTAAAACAGTCATAAGCGAAGTTATAACAGAAATACCCTCTATAACATCCATGAAACCAGTTGAATTAAGCTATAATGACTAATGGATACGGTACTTTGTCATGGCTTAGAAAAACAAACAGTTGAGCATACAACATATTTTCTACAACATCATTTGACCGAAAAGGTTTGGGCTGAAGCTAAAGTTTATTATGGCCACCTTATTAATGTTCAAATGAAATTACTTTTCTCAAAAGTAAAGGAAACAAAACAGTAAAAAATAAAACAAATAAAACATCGCGTTGAGATGACGTAACTTGTTTTGTTCCGCTGATTGGCTACCATCTCCGCCTACATTGAAATGGCTTCACAAACCTAGGGAGTAGACTTTGTCCTCTGACCTCTATCCTCTATGTGCGGACTCCTCCTGGTGGTCAAATCTGAGTATGCATCTCTTTCGTATTTAAATCGCTACTGCGCATGCTTCTCTCGTTTGGTACGCCAATGCGTTTGCTCAGTGCGCAAGGCTTTCGCATTTGGGCATCCAAATATGGAACTAATCGTTATTCTTCAATCGCCAGTGAGCTACTTTCATTGTGATTGACAGCTGGAGCTGGAGGCTTACGTGATCCCAACGAAATGATAACACTGAAACACCATCTTTTTACATCGTACCTCAGTAGGCTACTACCTGCAAAATGTCAACAAAATATTCAATCATTTAATCAATCAAATTATGTTTATGTAATACAAATGTTGTACTAAGTGCACTATTTCTCTTCGCCAGTAGATGTCTCTGTGATATTAAGTAAAGGATCGAATAATTCAACTGCCGTTGCTAAAATGTGTTGATATGATATATGTGGCAAATATGTTATGAACGACTGTGTTGTCTGTATTTATATTGTTACCTGTTACTTGCTTAGCCAGTTTCAACTTCAGGGGACAGGATAATAGTTTGTATCTCTATATATTGTTATCTCCCCACGATTTCACCCGTTTTCCAAGTGTTAATATGAATGATGCAATTATCTTTATATTACTTACAAATGGATGATTATTGAGATGTGTTTGCATAAATATTTTAAATAAATGAATCAATAGATGGTTCAAGGAAGACATAATTCTTTTGAATCAGCCATAGTACGTCATACTCAAATAAGTCTTAACTTAATCATTTAATGCTTTTGTAGGCCTACTTTTAGTTCTGTTTAAGTGTCTGAATAACTTTCATTGTGCATGGTAATTACACAGTCAAAGTAGTCATTAGTATTCAATACAAATGTTAACCCAAATAGATCTATGAAACATACAGATACAGCTCACAAACATATACAGTTCATAGATTTCATAGACATGTTAAATAGAAAAAGAATAGACAAAGTACCGCAGTCATAGTTAACAAACTTTATATTTAAAACAATACATTCTGTATTGATACATAGTACCAATACATTTCTATCTGTGGTATATATAATGACATATACATTATAGTTAGTTGTTAATTATAATTAGTGTTTGTACTAGTAGTAGTTCTCATTTTTACTGTTGTTTTGGCAGATATACTGTAATGTTAATGATTAAAATGAGGTTTCCTTTTGCTTCGTGATTTTAACGCTACTTCAGTTTGCCAGCAGAGGTCACTGGGCTATGTAATAAGGTCAGAATTCACCATATTTGGTATCTACTGCTGAAATCTGCACAAATGCTTCATTAAACGTATCTGGGCTTAGTTGTGTCCATTTTGTAATGTGTACCAAATTATATTATGTCACTTCTAAACATATGCCCCCCTATTATTGATTCACTTATCTATCTATCCATCCATAGACATATAGGCAGCTACATGATGAAGTCTTTTCTGAAATGTTGACTGTGTTGTGTCATACTAAGTACAGACAAAGCTGTGCAGTCAGTAAAAAAAGCAGTATTTGATGTTTTAAAAACAATACATTTTTACCTATAATGCCATAGCAGTTATTGTTATTGGTTAAACTTCTTGCAATTAATTAGTAGTAATATTTCTACCATTATTGATTCACTTATCTATCTATCCATCCATAGACATGTAGGTAGATACATGGTGAAGTTCTCTCTGAAATGGACTGTGTTGTGTCTGTGCAGTCAGTAAAAAAAGCAGTATTTGATGTTTTAAAAACAATACATTTTTACCTACTATAATGCCAAATCACTTATTGTTATTGGTTAAACTTATTGCAACGTATTAGTAATAGTATTTCTAACAGTAGGTTGGTTTAGTACAGTACTATCGACAGATATTTATCATAATTATTTGTTTTGAAGGCCAATGATTGTATTGGTGTTAGACCTTTATTTTTTGTTGAAATTATTATTTCATCAACATTATAATCAAGTTAGTTATCACATATGGAATTATTCAGTGGAACACATTTTTACAGTTTTACATGTTTACTAAAACTCCTAAAACATCATTAAAGCAAACTTTACATTTTTAATCCTATTGTTCTGACCAGCTAGTTAGGAGAACATACCCTTTGTATATAGACACTGATATATGCTATTATATATATGCTACAATATCTCCATAGTGATATTATGTGATGTTTAGAGTTCTAAATCCAGCCCATCTTTTTCTTCCATTTTGAGAATAGATATTGTTCAATGCCTTGTAATGTACTTGAAATGTTTCAGTTACTAATACAAGAGCAAACATTCTTGATACATATGTCAACTTAGGAGCTGGGTTGAAGCCATACCATTTTGATATTCTATGAAAGAATATGTGTAAGGATCTATGTAAGGATGAAACTGTTATGTATGTAAATATATGAAAATACCGGTTTCATTGGATAAACCCTTACTCCCATGTTGATTGACGTCCATTCCATCCAGCAGGTAGAGATTCTATTCCATTCAACAGGCAGAGATGGTCTCACACAACACTTTGAATTCTAAGCTTTGTCTCATGTAAGGATAAACTGTTATGTATGTAAATATATTAAAATACTAGTTTCTAGGAGACAAGAATAATTAGCACATAAAGAACAACCCAAGAACATTATCTTTATATATGTGTATGGTCTTAAGCATTATTGGACGTTGCATTATTTTCAAAATTTCACTTCTTGCTAATCTTAAGTGGTGAAGATTCCATTTTCAAAAAACCCATTCACTCACTGTAGTAATTGTAAATATTAGACTGAATACATGGCCAAATATATAGTTCATCTTTTCAAACACGTTATACTTAATAAGTTGAGGCAAAGCACAGCAAACATCATAAGAATATTCTGTTTATATGTGTGTATGGCTTTACTTATATTGGATGTTGTTTTCTTTCCAAAGTTTCACTTCTTGTTTAACTTAAGTGATTAAGTACCCTTCTGATTGTAATTCCAAGAAAACAAATCACACATTTGTATTCATTTTAAATGTGACGCGGTGACTAAAAACATTACCATATAAATGAACTTTGGAGCTGGGTTGAAGCCATACCATTTTGATATTCTATGAAAGATTGTTCCTCGCATATCAGGCACATTATTACTGAATGGTGTCAATACAACTATTCATAAAGATTGTGAGAGACCTGGAATTATTAGAGAGGAGCATTGGATAAACCCTTATTTCCATGTTGATTGACGTCCATTCCATCCAGCAGGTAGATTCTATTCCATTCAGCAGGCAGAGATGGTTTCCCACAACACTTTGAATTTTAAGCTTCGACTCGTGTAAGGATGAAACTGTTATGTATATAAATATATCAAAATACCAGTTTCTAGGAGACAAGAATAATTAGCACTTAATGAAGTCAAGAACATTATCTTTATATATGTGTATGGTTTTAAGCATTATTGGATGTTGCATTCTTTTCAAACTTTCACGTCTTGCTCATCTTAAGTGGTGAAGATTTCCTTCTGGAAAAACCTATACACTCACTGTAGTCATTGTAAATGTTAGACTGAATACATGACCAAACACATGTTATACATACTAATAAGTAGAGGCAAAGCACAACAGACATCATAAGAATATTGTGTTTATATGTGTGTATGGCTTTACTTATATTGGATGTTGTTTTCATTCCAAAGTTTCACTTCTTGTTCAACTTAAGTGATTAAGTACCCTTCTGATTGTAATTTGTTTTTAAAAATCACACATTTGTATTCGTTTTAAATGTGACGCGGTGACTAAACACATTAGCATATAAATGTATTTGGAGATGGGTTGAAGCCATACCATTTTGATATTCTATGAAAGATTGTTCCCCACATATCAGGCACATTATTACTGAATGGTGTCCATACAACTATTCATAAAGATTGTCAGAGACCTGGAATCACCAGACAGGAGCATTGGATAAACCCTTATTTCCATGTTGATTGATGTCCATTCCATCCAGCAGGTAGAGATTCTATTCCATTCAGCAGGCAGAGATGGTCTCTCACAACACTCTGAATTTTAAGCTTTGACTTGTGTAAGGATGAAACTGTTATGTATGTAAATATATTAAAGTACCAGTTTCTACAGGACAAGAATAATTAGCACTTAATGAACTCAAGAACATTAACTTTACTTATCTTTTACATTAACTTTCACTTCTTTCTCATCTTAAGTGGTGAAGATTCCACTCTTAAAAAACATCACACATTTGTATTCGTTTTAAATGTGACGCGATGACCAAACACATAGTTAGAAGAAGAAGAAGAACAAGTAGAGGCAAAGCACAGAAGATGTAGTTTAAAGTATTTATTAGTAAAATGTTTACTTGGTACCTTTCCTATATGTATCAACATCAACCTATTTGGTATAATGTTATAGCATATAACTATATTATGGTTATATTTTAAGATTCTATATATAGGTTAATTATAGTTATTAGTGATAATTATACAATTATATATTATGGTAACTATTACAATGCCTGTAAACAGTTTATTATTGACAGATATATTATTGATGCTAGAATGATTATTATTACTACTATTACTGTTGTTATCCAAAATTATATTCTAACTTTTAAGTAAATTCAATATTTTCCAGGGTGAAGCAAAAAACCTGCCTCCTATTTCAGCCAATTTAGGAGTGCACAGGGAAAGATTCTTGCACCGACCCCTTTGTTAAAAAAGGCGATCAAGCAAGCTCCTGGTAAATATATTAATATATTATTAAACCACATTTAACATTCTGAAAAATAGGTAAAATTGTAGGGCTGCAACTATATTGATTAAGTGAATTATCTCAAAGTGTATTTTGTAGATGTCTAATTTTGTTTTTATCAATGAATCAATGTGTAACATTTTGCATAATTATTTTGGGATTACATTTACTAGTTTAATTAAGAAATTAAGTCCTATTTTAATGTGTGTATATTGGCTGTTTGACTAAAATTATATTTTTTTGTCAAAATGAATTAAAAAATAATTTAGTCCTAATAAGTGTTACAGTCTTACAGCCCTAAAAACAAATGGTGAGTTAAACATTTACAACATGCACATGTAAATATAAGGTAGTGGGTCATGAAAAGGCAGTATACAATCCAAAATAGTTTGTTATGCATTTGTTCGAATTGTTTAATTTATGTGTGAGTTTGTTATTAATTGCAGGGATGGCCAATATTGTGTTTATAGAAATTGGGTACTACCGATTCACGAGCCACAACATAAATGGAATGCAATTATCTTAGAAATATGACAATCATTCACAAAGAACATTCCTGAAAAGTAGAAAAAGGTTAAAGGCAAAACAAATCTGTCAGTGCTGGACGGCTTCTGAAAAACAGGGAAACAAGTGTTAGTGTTCTTTTCAAACAAATGCTTCACAATCAATAGTTATGAAAAAAGACAAAACAATGTTACAATATGAATAAGACAAAACAATGCTATAATATGAATAAGACAAAAGAATCCTACAATATGAATAATACTCAACAAGACAAAAAAGGTGAGATTTGCAGTGATGTTGCTAGGTTTTCAATGTAATGGGTCCCGGGACCCACAGGTGGTCATTTAAATGGGTCCCAGAAACATTTTATGGGTCCTCAATTACACGCCCCCCCCCCTTCTATTGTTTTCTTTGATCTCCAATCTCCATATCTTCTATGTGTGTGTGTGACTGTGTACATTATATCCTAATGCAGTATCCCTAAAGAACAACAACACTTTGTGGAAGGGGGAAGAGAATGTTAACGGAACAGAGATATTTGTTTAAGAAAAGCAGATGTTTGCGGCAGTATTTATTGCTCTGGTGTTTTCTTCTTAAAAAGTGGGATTCCCTTCAAATGATGTATGCTTGTGTCGCACTGAAAATAACGATCTGAAAACAACGTGTTGCGCGTCGGTGTTTTGGCTCGCGGCTCAGTTTGGTGCGCAGGTCGCGGCTCAGTTTGGTGGGCGGGTCGCGGCTCAGTTTGGTGCGCGTGTCGCGGCTCGGTTTGGTGCGCGGGTCGCGGCTCGGTTTGGTGCGCGGTCGCGGCTTGGTTTGGTGCGTGTTTTTTGAACAGTGTATCTTCTGGACTCGAGCAGCATTGCTATCTGAGTACCTACACTGGAGTGGCACCAGAGCATGAGGTAGCGTGTGGCTATGAATAGTTCATGCCGTCTCGACAACATCTCTGGTGACCACTATTTGCCATCCTTCCATTGTTTATGTCCAATCCAAGCATCAGTAGATCTGAAAACAACGTGTCGCGCGTCGGTATTTTGGCTCGCGGCTCGGTTTGGTGTGCGGGTTGCGGCTCGGTTTGGTGCGTGCGTCGCGGCTTGGTCTGGTGCGCGGGTCGCGGCTCGGTTTGGTGCGCGGGTCGCGGCTTGGTTTGGTGCGTGTTTTTTGAACAGTGTATCTTCTGGACTCGAGCAGCATTGCTATATGAGTACCTACACTGGAGTGGCACCAGAGCATGAGGTAGCGTGTGGCTATGAATAGTTCATGCCGTCTCGACAACATCTCTGGTGACCACTATTTACGTTAATGCGTTTGGTGGGAAAGAGCACGATGTTCTACAACTAACTAAGGTCTACATGGTTCCAGTGTTTGCAAGCTTGTCTTGCAGGCTATGCACTAGTCCTGATCGGAGGATAATACGCAATACACAGGATCATGGTAGCTGTAGTACGTACGTAATACTCCAGACTGTAGACATTGCTGTGGTCTTGAGATGTAAATGTGATCCAACAGCGTGTTTTTGTCAGTAGTCTTCTCCTTGATCAGTTGTGTGTATCCTCTGGACTCGAGCAGCATTGCTATCGGAGTACCTACACTGGCCAGTAAATTTTCATTGAAATCACCACAGACTACGATGGGATGGTGGTCCATCAATTCTAAGGCGTCCAGAAGGGCCTTAAGATTGTCCATGAACGGGTCATCGTAACGTGGTGGTCTGTACACTGCAGCTATCAGAAGCTTGACAGGGGACTCTATCTTGACGACCACAAACTCGAGGTTGGTCACATTGTGTATGTAACGCTTTTCACGTGCCTGGAAATGGTCTTTCACATACACAGCGACGCCTCCGCCATCCTGTTCTGCACGTTCAGGAAGGTCGGAGTACGAGATGTGCTTGTTGCGGCTGAACATGGTGTATCCATCCAATTGGAGACTGTCAGCCACATAGCAGCCGGTGAGATGAGTCTCGGTCAAGCACAGGACATCTGCATGGGTCAGTTTGTGATGTTGCCTGATGTCCTGAATGTGTGCCGGTAAACTCTGCGTGTTGTGATGGACAATCGCGAGTGTTTGCGCCTGGCCTGTCGTCTCTCGATACTTTAACAGTGGCATAAAACTGTCCAGTGAGGCGGTCTTCATGGATTCCAGGGCAGCTGTGATTGCAGGATCAGCATAGATTTTCTTCGCATCGAAGTCAATTATATGCAATCCTTGCAATGACGTTGTCCTACTGAGGGCAACGTAGGCCATGCCTGGTTGGAAGATCGGTTTCAAGGAAACCACTGCAGACTGTGTAGTCATGCCTTGGACTTTGTGAGCTGTGCAAGCATATGCTAACTTGATGGGAAATTGCCTACGAAGCGTTTTATCGCTCAGGTGGTCCTCGTATCTCTCGACGTACACTTGTGCAGAACCAGGTGTAGTTTTCCGGTATTTCTGTCCTGCTCCAGGCTTGTCTACTACAAGCCAAAGCTTGGCTACTCTACTCTCGTCCTTGTTTACCTGTATCTCTACACTATCAATCTTGCCAAATGTCCCGTTCACAAGGCCATCCTCCACATCTATGTTCTTAATGATCACGATTGGGGCGCCTACTGCAACCTGCAAGTTGTCAAGAAGATCCTGCTGATCTCCTGTACAGGGACTGGCAAGTCGAGTCATGTGGTTATCGACTTGCCTATAGTCTTCCGCGGGTATGTTGACAATGTGGCTGTGGAGCGCAGACAAAGATTTGGCGTTGTGTTGAGACACCTCTTTGTTGGTTGCAAAGATGTGCACAACATCCTTAGGACAAAGGTGAGGCAATGTCACTCTTTGAGCAAGGAGTGCTTTGTCTGTGTCACTCAGCGGATCTTTCTTCGCTTTGACCCTCAACCTATTCAGAAGCTGTGCGTAGGGCACATCATCTTTCTGTCGCATGATCTCGGTCAACGTGATCATCTGAAAGTGTTGGTGCAGAAGGTCCGGTGTGCCTTCTTCGAGCACGCAGAGCGGTTTCCCACTGGATGTTGGAGGGAGCTGGTAAAAGTCGCCTACTACAAGTACCGACATGCCACCGAATGGCCTCTTACTGCCTTTGATCTCTTGCAGTCTCCAGTGGATGTAGAGAAACATGGCCTTTGAAATCATTGACACCTCATCTATGACGATAATCTCCGCATTTCCCAGCTTTGCCCTCACGTCATCCAATTTGTTTCCCAGCCCTATGTAGGGTGGTTTCAGTTTTCTGGGCAACTTCAACAGGGAATGCAATGTGTTTCCCGCGATGTTGTATGCCGCAGTTCCTGTAAACGCAGACAGCAGCACCGTGGGCATGGATGCATCCGTCTCTTCAGACAGTCTGGAGAGTCGACGGAGAATCCTTGCTGCCTCACCGTAGATGCACTTAATCAGATGGGATTTGCCAGTTCCAGCACCCCCAGTGACAAAGAAGAAGAAGGGTTCAGGTTTGTCAATTTTCTCAAGTACGCTCTTCAAACACCAGTCACGTACCGAGTGAAAGATTCCGGTTGAGGTTTCGACACAATGAGCGCAGGTAATCGAGGCTCATTTGCGGAGCCGACACCCTGTGCGCAACAATTGTACCCACCTCTTGACAACTGAACTCTGGGACGTCGTCTTGTTCGTCGTTCGCAAGTGGATGTTGATCTTGTTCGGCAAGACATTCCATCCGCTCGAGCTCATTTTCGGGGGCAATGTTGGCCCACGCATCTTCCGCGGGGCCATTTTTCATGAACTCCTGTAATGCTTCTTCCATCGAAGAAGCATGTCTTTCATACTTCTTCCTGTTCTCCGCAACGATGGCATTCGCGCGCCATGTCCCTTTTTGCCCAGGTATTTTAACAGACGCAGACTCGTAGAACTCCTTGTAGGTGGGGAAGACTACGGTTTTCAGTGTGGTCTGATAGCGATGCGGAAGGTAAGCCTTCAGCAAGGTGCCGAAGTATTTCTCGGGGTCCTTCTGTTCCGAGAATTTCGCGTATCTGATTACCGCGTGTCTTTTCATGCGCTTTTTAATGGTTCCCATGTTGTCAGACAGCTTAAGGCAATCTGGCTTTTTTGCTTCGCTACCGTACACGATCCTGTACTCGGATGCAAATTCTGCGAGACACATGTTGTGAAACACCGATGTTTTGGGTCTGGCATTGTATTTGTCCAGAAGACTCGACATCCACACTTGGTTCGAATCTCCTGGTCTTTTCTGCAGCAAGCTGAGCGGGAGGCTCATTTTCATTGCATTGTCATCGGTCGGGAGGAAGACAACATCGCGGGAGCATTTCTTCAATGCCAAGCTGCAAGTCCGGGCCACTGCCTCCTGAGAGCTAACCTGTCTGTTTTTCACATATGCGTGAACAATTTGGTTCATTGCACCACTCTCGGTCACTTTTGTGGGGTCTATGCCTTCGACTACTTGTTTCAGAAGCTCACCCATCTCATGTTCGGCCTTGGATATGTAGGACAACATGTATGAGATGCAAACAAAGTGATCCAGGACAAACTGGATATCCATGTTGGCATTCCAGGCCTCCAGCAAAACTGGGTTGTAGTTGTTCACATAGCAATCCTTGACTCCACGCTTCATCAAGAGCACCTGGACATTTCGCATGTCTTCAAGACAGCTGTCGTACTCTTCGTGAGTCAAATTGCACTTTGCCAGCAACTCTGAGAGGTCGGTCACTTCTGATGGCAAGTCCAGAAGTAGATCATACAGGGGTTTGAGTTTGGCCAAAGAAGCTTGTGCTCTTGCCCTCTGTTGTTTGCCTATGCCTTCGGTACCCTTCTTTGCACTTTCGTCTGTCACGGATGAAGACGAAAGGGGCGCAACAGGAGGAAATGAAGGATCATTTCCTCCTGTTGCGCCACTTTCGTCTTCATCCGTGACTTCTTCCGTTGGATCAACTGGCACTGGGTTAGTTAACCAGGTTGAGTCCACTGGTGCCTTGGGGAAACCAAACCTGCATGTCCTGTTACCTTTCTTACAGGACTTTGTGTGGTTTCTGCTGTGCATCTGAACTTCTTGGACAATTCGGTGAAGCACAGGATTTTCGTTTGGATCAGGCAGCTGGCACGAAATGTAGCGGTCCGCAAATTCGCATATTTTCTCGTCCGAGTCTTCCCCAAGTTTGGGGGCGTCGGCTACCCACAATAAGGCGTAAACATGTGGGGAACCTCTGGCCTGATACTCTATTCTATGGAACCAATCTATGACGTGACCGATTGGGCGAGCATTAGATCGCAGCAGTTTTGTATACGTAACTCGCTTGTCAAACATGCGCATTGTAGTCACTGCATTGCTTCTGAGGATGTCGCATTTCTCGTTCCAGTCAAGCTTGTCAAAATCCACTATTTGGCCTTGCTGTGCTTTTATTGCCGTTATGACCTCTGGCCATCTGAATTCGGCAGCACTTAAGGTCAAAAAGAAGGTAGGTGGGCCTAACTGACGGACCATGGCAAACAAATCAAACATGGTCTTCTGCCAGTAGGCTGGCGTCCCCCTCAGGGGTTGCATGAACCTTGTTGCATCGCGGTTTCGGACCAGTCTCTCGACTTCATGCTTGTCCTGCAACATCTTGTTCGAGATCCTGCGACCATCCTTGCTAAAGGGTTTGCCCTTCCTCAATTGAATTGAGATGGTGCTTTTGGCCGTGTGGGTCTCTGTAACAAACTGGGCAAAAAAGAGATAGCTTTGGTCTCTCGCAAAACGATCATCGGCACTGAAAAGCCTTGCGTTAAAGTACCTGCTTGGGCTTAGTTTGAGCTTTCTCTTCCGATCTAACGTGTTCTCGCCAGATGGAAACAAGACAGGGAAGGCCCTTGCTTCGAGGTTAGGGACTGTGCTGTAGCTGACTAGCCTGGTAAACCCTCCCTCCGGAAATCTCATTTCAATTCGATTTCAGAAAGGAGTCTGGTCTGAAACGCCTTTCTCCAATAATCGCTCTGCTCGCCGAGCCGACGAGCCTATCAGCGTCGTCGCTCATTGTTCTGTGATTGACAGCGACAGTTGGCCAATCAGGTGGCGAGTTCGAGTGAGCCCGAATGAACCCGAGTGCAGCCTGAGAGCCGCCGAAAAAAGACGAACGGCAGCCATTGTTGTTTGTGCGAGTGCTCGGGGAGTGCCTTCACTTCTTACTTTCAGTTTTATAACGCTTTCAAACTTCTTTTTTGAGGCACGGAATTTACTTATAAGATATCGTTTGGATAGAATTTAGTTGTTTAACTTCATATATGTGGTCAATTAATCATGACAGAGCCTATTTAAAAATATAAATTTAGAGAACCGGCAGGGGCGGGGAGTGACACGCATGTATCCCAATAAGGCAACCTATTTTCGGCATGGCCGTCCCAAAAGTCCCGTTGCGTCACATAGTCTGGAGCTCGTCAAATTGAACTGCTCATTGGCTGAAGGGGAAAAACGATCATTGGTTGAAGGGGTTGTCAGTCAACGGTATTACTCCCGCCCAACTCCAGCCCACAGCGATTATTGCAGAAAGGCGTTTCAGACCAGACTCCTTTCTGAAATCGAATTGAAATGAGATTTCCGGAGGGAGGGTTTACCAGGCTAGTAGCTGACAGGCCTGTTTCCTTCGGCTGGGGCGAGGCAGAAAATGCCATCGCCGTATGTCATTGTCTCTTGTCCAATGTCATCCGGTTGCAAGCAACCGTCCAGGCCATGTCCAGGTCTCAGCGCATCTTGCTCATCTTGGGCAGTGGGAGGATGTTGATCCACTCCCTGTGATGGGTCGAGAGTTTCAGTAGCATCGGCTACTTCCATCATTTCGGCCTCATCACAACTGTCCATGACTTCATCTGTGGCTGTCTGTTCAACAGTGGGTAGCTCTTCAAGCTGGCCCTCCACATTTGCATCGTTGATGCTCTCATCATTTCGGATTATGATGTTTTTGTAGTCGGGGTGTGTCTCGATGAGTTTCCTCAAGCCCGATAACACATTGGTCATATTGACAGTGTGAAAAAGATGATAGTCTTTGTACCGCAGACGTCTCTTCAGCTTCGCTCTGTACAAACAGGATGAATCGAGCCGTCTGGGTAGCGTGTTTACTGTGGTTTCCACGTCTGCTGGCACGCAAACCACAGCACCATATATCGCACTCTGTTTGCCTTTAGGAAGTGTGAGAATCTTGGCAAACGGTATGTCTATTGCTAAAATTTGTCTTTCCAGCACATTGAGTTGGCGGAGCTCTGGAGGAATGGGTGCTAGTCCCAGGTTGTTTGCGACAGCCAAGCGTGGCATTCTACCTGCTTCTACATTTTTGTGACAGCTTTGACAAATCCACTCTTTTCGCCTTTCTTCGGGTACAGTGCAATCTTTCGGCCCTCCACATTGATCATCACACGAATTAAGGTATTTGCCTGTTAAGCAGGCAGCAACCACGGCGGGTTTGATCGTGTAATTTGACCGATGACAAACATACACTTGATTAGCGAAAAGAGCCCGATGGCACTTTGTGCACACATTAGTTGGTCCATCTTTTGTGACTTTCTGGAAACTCGCTATAGCGCCTTGTACTAGCTCATTCTGTTGGGTTGTGGTAGCTAAATCTATCCTCGCAGTAGCTAAATCTTTCCTTGCTTTTACAGCAATGCTACGTTTGCGCAGGTCATCACATAACTCCTTGTATCTATTTCTTATTCTCATTGAACGTCGCATCGCACAGCGCATCTTGAAGAACGGGTCCGTTTTGCATCTGCGGGCCATATAGGACTTCATGAGTTCCCTGAACTTTTCCCTGAACTCCTCATTTCCTTTGAACCTCTTTTTGCCATATGCCTTCATTTGGACCTGTTTTTGCCCTCTGAACTCCTCATCTAATTTGAACCTCTTTTTGCCATATGCCTTCATTTTGACCTGATGCTGCCCTCTGAACTCCTCATCTAATTTGAACCTCTTTTTGCCATATGCCTTCATTTTGACCTGATGCTGCCCTCTGAACATACAATCTTCATTGTATGTTCTTTTAAAGTATGCGTTCTTAATTTGTTTTTGCCTTGTCCTGAATTTTGTATCCGTTATACATCTCATGGCAATGTATTTGTTCATGTATTCCTTCCTCGAAGTCCAAGGTTTTTCCTTGGTAGCAGATTGCAGTTGGTACTTTTGTCTCTCCGCTATTTTTCGTTTTCGTTGTTTACCCATTTTGTTTGCCCCTTTATTTGTAGTGTCTGACATCACTTGTGTTGACAGTGAATGGCCAGCCTGCGGTCCAGTGTTTGTTTCATCCTGACAAGTTAGATCAACAGGCTCTTTGTGATGCAGGTTGTCAGGATGAACTTGCACTGTTGACAGATGGGGTGACCGAGCATTTGTCTGTTCAAATGTCACTGGCATGAAGTCAAACTGCATTTTGTCAATCTTGTTTTCATGTGAGAAGTCAATTAGCTGGTCTATCTTAGCGAACAGATCATCCAACTGAGTGAAGGTCATCATTACAGCTCTTCCTCCAGGCAAAGGTAGGCCATCAGCACTTCTCTGATGAGAGTCAAACAGTCCATATCTTCCAGACCTGTCTCTAAAAACAGCAATGGTGAATGGTGATACTGTTAGGAGTGCATATTTGACGTCCTCAGACAGACACTTAAGTCTTTCCTGAAGCTTCAGGAACCAATGCTGTCGGTGGGGCTCTCCCTCAGCTCTCATATATCCCATTTCCACGTTCGATTTTTTCACGGAGTACGTATTGTGTTTTGTTTCGACATTGAGAGGTACTTCCTCCATTGTCAGCAGGCATGACTGAAACTGATTTTGTCTTTTTAGTTGTTCTATTGTTCTTTTATACAGACTGTCTCCCTTGTCTAGTATCTTGTCAAGATCATCCATCTTCAAGTCAAGACCTTCATGCTGGTATGCCAAAAATGTCAGAGCCATGCATGTACACTGCCGATTCTTTGACATTTCGGAAAACCTATGATGATTTTGGCTTTTGGATGCCTGCACAGATTTCATAGAGGGTGGCGGGGTGCATGGTTGTTGTACAGGGTCATTGTTGGAAAGGTCCATGGCCTCACCAATGTTGTGTTGTTCTTCAACATCAGACTGTGCATGTTGGTCAACATGGGCCAACTTAGCATTCCAGAATTTCTTTTTAGCGATAGATTTCCTCCCACGACTAGGCATGATGTCACCAAGTTCTAGATCTGAACTTTTATGAAAATGTACACTCTTTACCAAAAAACAACCTTCAACCTTCAATACTAGTGTAGCATTAGTCACAAATCACGCTAGGCATCAAGAATCAACTTACTTACCGTTAAAAGGTCACCAGAGGAGCTGTTTCGATCTGAACACTAGAATAAAAAAAAGAACAAAAAATAATTTCAGATTAGCGCTATAGTTTTAAAGTATAATTACTTTTATTTTTTTCTACCGTTATGTTCTTGTGTAAAAACGTGTGTGTAATTTTTATGGCGCTGCTAAGATCATTGGTCACTTGTTTTATTTAATTAGAATTTTTTGATTAAGAATGGCTGACAGCTTTGACTAAATTGGATCCTATAGTCATTACCTTTTTAAAATGTGTGGAAACAGTATGTAACTAGAATTAAAGACGCACTGAAGTGACATTTTCGGTCATTTTATTTTGAAGGTTCAGCCCGAAACGTCGGCTCAACGACTCTAAACCAATCAGAAGGTCCCATCCCTTCAGGCTATGGGACGTTGGATCTCAATCACTTCAGCCGTGCTGGCACACGGCTAGTGTTTGTTTACAAGTGAGAGAGAGACGGCCAGTGAAGCACGTTTGCTACTACCTGGCTTATTTCTAACCTATAATGTTTTCAGATACATATTTTAGTGTGCAGATGAAGTTTAAAATGAGTAATACACTCATCTTCAATGAGATTCAAAACGGAGTATCTCTGTAATTAAAATCAGCTGTGTTTGAAGAACGTGCAGCTATGGGAATCAAACAGGTGCATGTAATCAAGATTCATTTATATTCGTGAAGGCTGTATTATGTCATCACGCAGCACGTTTTCGTTTACAGGAAGTAATTAAGATTGGCTTTTTAGGGAGTTTAGATGTAAAAATACACAAAAATGATTTTTTTCCATTTTTTTTGGCATCTATTGTTAGGTATGCCCATATGATGACCACGGATATGCTCTAAAAGTGTGAAAAACATATTTTTCATTTCACTACACCTTTAAAGCTGCACGCAGCGATGACCGGGTCCTCGACGTTCTGTATACATCTACGATACAAGCCTGTATGGCAATCAGCTGAAAAGTTAGGCTAAATTACCTAACAAATTCTGCCTGTCCCTAATGGACGCCAAAGTTTACCTAGGACGTTTTGTGGGTTTTTGATGCTGGGAACCGGAGTTATGGCTGTTTAAAACCCAGCCAATAGAAACACAGAGGGGGCGGGGCTTAAGCAATTTCAGCCTGCCCCTATTGGCTGTCTAAGTGTACCTAGCAAATGTTGTAGATATTCGATGCTGGGAACTGGAGTTATGGCTGTATAAAGCCCAGCTAATAGGAAGACAGAGGGGGCGGGGCTTCAGAAATTACAGATCGTCCCTATTGGTGGTCTAAGTCCACATACCAAATTTCTACTGGGTAGTATGCTGCGAACTCGAGTTATGGCTGTTTAAAGGCCAGCCAATAGGAAGACAGAGGGGGTGGACTTCAGAAATGACAGCTCGTCCCTATTGGTGGTCTTAATCCACATACCAAAATTGTACTCTGTAGTTTGTTGCGACCCGAAGTTATGGCTGTTTTAAGGCCAGCCAATAGGAATTGTAGATCGGCTATTTTCACTTCCTGTTTGGCGTTGAAGTTTGACGCTTTGCCGTGGTCACGCCGTTTTACACAAGCTTTTGATAACTTTTCATTGTTAACGTCTTTTGTGTGTGAGCAAATTTGAGGGGGATACGATAATCCGCGTAGGAGGAGTCAATTAAAGTACAACCTACGGTTCAAGAGTTACAAGCCAAAACGTCAAGGGGGCTGTTATAGCGCCACCATGAGGCCGAATGGTGTGATATTTTTTTTTAAATAATTTCGAAGAAAATTATAAACCTCCCCTCCAAATGTGGTAACTCTAGCTCTTACGGTTTCTGAGAAAAAAAATACTTGAATTTGAGTTTTTTCACTTTTCCATTAAAACGGATGGGGAAATTTAATGCAGTAATAAATTAATATCAATTAAACTATACTACGGACGAACGGTAAGGACTATTACAATGCCGTTTGGATATGTTTATCGCATGGGTCCAGAGATCATGTGTACCGATTTTTGTGACATTTGGACGTTTCGTTGGTGATTTTTGGCATTTTTTGTAAAACGGGCCCCTCCCACTAACTTTGGAAGCCAATTACTGATGAACGGTAAGGACTATCAATATGCCGTTTGGATATATTCATCGCATGGGTCCATAGATCATGTGTACCGATTTGTGTGAGATTTGGACAAAATTTGAAGGAAAAGGAGCAAAAAGTGTGTTTTGAAGAAAATTCAAAATGGCGGAAAATCTATCCTGACGCAAATGGGCGTGGCCTATGTGGGGAGATGCGTCGTGACCCAAGGAATCCAGGTGAAAATAAATTTTGATTGTAGGACCTACGGTTCAAGAGTTACAGGGCAAAACGTAAAGGGGGCTGTTATAGCGCCACCATGAGGCCGAATGGTGTGATATTTTTTTTAATAATTTCAGAGAAAATTATGAACCTCCCCTCCAAATGTGGTAACTCTAGCTCTTATGGTTTCTGAGAAAAAAATACTTGAATTTGAGTTTTTTCACTTTTCCATTAAAGTGTATGGGGACATTTAATGGCACTAATAAATTAATATCAATTAAAATATTCAACCAATCTCTTAGCCCTATACACGCGCACGATTCCCGTTCAAGACGGTCATTTTGATATATGGCACAACATTAGGGGATAGAAACTGTGGGAGGAGATGCGGTTGAAAAAAAGTTTATCTATAAATAAAGATATAAAGAGTATAGAGTACTATAGTCTGGTTGCCCTGTTGGGCAACCACACTAATAAAGTGTGAAGATAACTATAGTCTGGTTGCCCTGTTGGGCAACCACACTAACTATAGCAAAAAGGCAAGTAGCTAAGAAAACATTAAGGAAAATGTGTGAGCATGTAAACAGGTGTCCAACAATTTCTCCATGGCATGAATATATCCAGTTTTCAGTACTTTTACTTCTATTCCACTACATCTCAGAGGCAAATGTTGTACTTTTACTCAATTACAATTATTTGAAAACGTTTTAGTTATTAGTTACTTTGTAGATTTTGATTATTATCAAAACATGTATTATTACAAAACATGCATTAACCACTTCAACCCTATATACATTTTGGCCATGTGAACGCAAATAAAGATGTTAAATGTGTGTTTGTGTGTGTGTGTGTGTGTGTGTGTGTGTGTGTGTGTGTGTGTGTGTGTGTGTGTGTGTGTGTGTGTGTGTGTGTGTGTTACTACTAGAGTACTTACTTGTGTGAGACACTTTTTTTTTACACCTGTGCCGCTTAGCGGAGAGTGTGGCGTTGTAGAGGGGGTCTCCCCGAACGCGTGAGTATGTCACAAGTGTTGGCACACGTGTCCGTCTCCGGTCCAGTGTCCAACTGGTATAGGCTACGCACTGTAAACGGCACTTTTCTGACCTCTGACCTCACTGGACGGTCCGCCATACATTTTTTTACACCTGTGCCGCTTAGCGGAGAGTGTGGCGTTGTAGAGGGGGTCTCCCCGAACGCGTGAGTATGTCACAAGTGTTGGCACACGTATCCGTCTCCGGTCCAGTGTCCAATTGGTATAGGCTACGCACTGTAAACGGCACTTTTCTGACCTCTGACCTCACTGGACGGTCCGCCACACATTGCTTTACACCTGTGCCGCTTAGCGGAGAGTGTGGCGTTGTAGAGGGGGTCTCCCCGAACGCGTGAGTATGTCACAAGTGTTGGCACACGTGTCCGTCTCCGGTCCAGTGTCCAATTGGTATAGGCTACGCACTGTAAACGGCACTTTTCTGACCCCTGACCTCACTGGACGGTCCGCCACACTTTTTTTTACACCTGTGCCGCTTAGCGGAGAGTGTGGCGTTGTAGAGGGGGTCTCCCCGAATGCGTGAGTATGTCACAAGTGTTGGCACACGTGTCCGTCTCCGGTCCAGTGTCCAATTGGTATAGGCTATGCACTCCTTTGAACAGCATTTATCCATTTAGATACATTTTTTATCTTTTAAAAAACGTTTTTGTTACACAGAAACATAATATGTGTTGTATAGCTTCATTTAAATGCTTAATTTATAGTTTTAATGTGCAAATGAACAGTTTTTTTTCAATGGTTTTCAATGGTTTCTTTTTACTCTAGAGGGTCCTCTTATTCTGAAGAGATCGTCAACCGGAAGTCTTATTATTTCTGCTCCGTTATTTCTGCTCACGGAACACAGCTCAGATGTTTACATGTTTGATTGTGTGCTGTCATGCTCGTTTGAGCTTATATGTGTTTGGGAATGTTGTTGAAGGTTATGTTATTTCGTCAGCTGACACCCAAGCCATACTACATTTATTTGATATCTCCGACGTCTGAACACTTGCTGACAGACAGACAAGAGTCCCTGGCTGTTTACTCAGCCACCGTGACCGTGAGCCACCCACGTTAGACAACGTTTCTCAGACTGGACACAGAGATACACAATTTAGCTGTTAGCTCAATCTCATTGTATTTAAGATACCCATGCCAAGCCGTTTCTTTGATATCTCGACATCTGATCTCCAACAGCTTTTCCTCCAGGTTGGAAATGTGTGCAATTTAACTTTTTTAATTTAACGTCTGAAACCTTGGCATTGCATCCGATAATGCAGCACTGTCGTACCATTGCTAAATTAGAGCAACAGATAAGTTAGAGATAGATAATAATGTGCACCGTCTACTTGCTGGACAACAAACACAGGACTACACACTACTCTACACTTGTGGCAGCTGTCAATCTACTCCCTCAACATGGCGGTGAAAGTGGGCTGATTTAACGGCGTCTCGACCCTATGACGTCGCTATGCCCGACCCCTATAGGTAGGGAGCAGTACTGTGTAGGGAAGATTGAAATAAAAGAAAAGGGGGAACAAGGCTGGTAATGCACAGAGCATGATAAAAGGATAATAAGAAAAATAAAATAAAATAATAATAGATAAAACAAAACAGAAACAAAAAAACAAGGTTTTATTTGTATGTCATTCAATGTTATATGAGTTAAAAAAAGGGATCTCAATTTAAATAAGCCTAACAGCTTTCTTGAACGTCCTTTTAGTTGACCTTGTACCAGTGAAATGTTACTGTCATGAAACTGTACCTTTTCCTATGCAAACTGCAAATAAAAATTTCAATCAATCAACCCAGGGATGCACACATGGCAATTAGCAAGGAACTCTGACGCTGGCATATTCGTTTTGTTTCTATTCTTTTCCAAATTTCAATGTTTCACAAATATGCAGTCTCACTGCTCAATAAACCTATTAAAGCAACATCAGTTACGTTACTACCTGAAATTCTACATGCTTCCTGCTTTCTACTGGGTCATGTTCACAAGCTCCACCAGTTCCTGAAGGGAATTGTATCTACTTGCTGTATATTGGATTGAAGGCCCTGACCACTCAAATTGAAATAAAAAAATAATAATAGCCATGTTTAGTGTAGTTTTAAGCGTCCTCAACAATCTTTGGGAACATTAACACTTGGGTAGTGCTATTAGATCATTTATCTCAAAAATGGCTTAATTTGCTGCTTATTGTCCTGTACTTTGATGGTGATTGACAGCTTGTAGCCAACCAGACATTTCACTTCAGGATTCTTACTATTGTACAGGAGGGTCTAGATATCACTTAATCCAATGGTATAGTAAAGATGGAGTCTACCTTTCCGGAAGTAATGTGGCTTATGCATATAGCCCATTGATTGCAAATGATTCTATGCAGTAGAGGCAATCGGAACAATTAATACATTTAATGGTGGGAGTGGTTAGCACTTCTGCCTCACAGCAAGAAGGTCATGGATTCAAGCCCGGGTCCATCCCATGTCCTTTCTGTGTGGAGTTTGCATGTTCTCTCCGTGTTTGTCTGGGTTTTCCCCCGGGTGCTCCGATTCCCACCGTTAAAGACATGTAGGTTAATAGTCCTGTCAGTGTGTGTGAGGCACTGGCAATTCCAATCTGAAGTTCCAAGGGACATCAGTTGCAAATTTGCCTCTGGCGCATTAATTACTGTGCATTGTCCTCAAATAAATAATAATAATAATACACCTGTAGGCCACTAGATCTGAGACTATGTTAGATTGGGTACATGTCATGATGACATTTTGATTTCATTGCACCAGGATATGTAAAGACTCTCGAAAAACAACTTGACGATATGGACAGTGCGGAGAATGCTGTTGCTCCCCAAACTAAACGGCAACATGTCCCGAACCCCAAGTACACGCAGCAGACACAGACTTCTCTGAAGAAAAAGGTAACTGACTGGGCCAATTGTTGGTTTCATTACACAATAGCTTAAATATATTTTAAAATTACCCCCCCCCCCTCTCTCACTCTTTCTCACTCTGCTCTTTCTCTTTCACTGTCTCTCTCTTTCTCTCTCTCTCTCTCTCTCTCTCTCTCTCTCTCTCAAGGTTGCCATTAAAAAGTCCAAGCATCCCCAGAGAGGTTCCGACGAAGAGGAGGATAAAGAAAGTCGTACAAACAATGAGGTACACTACCAGTCTGCATCCGGTGTGTTTTGTCACATACATTACACAAATTCAAGATGAGGAAGATTTGTTGTAATAAACTGCATTGACTGTAGCTGTTATAAGGTTATAAAGTAGGCAACTTTGTCTTTCTGTCTCTTTATCTGTCTCAACTCCCAGGGGCCTGCTGTATATTCCAGCCATAATCATACATAAAATAGGCCAGAACTTGACTTATTTAAAAGGGTAAAATGAGCAAAAGGCTGACCATCTGCTGGGAGAGACAGCCCCAGTAACAAAATGGGTGCCAGTCTGTCTAGATTTGAAGACAGTCTGATTTAATCAGTCACACCTTGAAGTTCCTGCCTTTTGTGCTGAAACAGAAGTTACTAGTCGTAAGTGTAAACCCAAAACAAGGGACCAAGTTATTCTTTTGTCTTAATTTGAATGAATTTCAATAACCATTGAACTAACTGTTTGAAGCTTGACCCCATATGGGGCTCAGAGTGTCGAGCTCGGATTCATTTTGCTTTAGGAGTAACAAAGTTACTCCTAAAGGTTATTAATTCTGTGTAAAAACATATACTGAAGTAAAATGAACAAAGTCTCTAACTATGGCCTGTGTGATTTTAACTAAAGTAGAAGCCAGGAGAAGTAAAAGTATCCACTCTGAATTGATTCCTGCGTTATTAGAAGCCTCATTGAGTAACTATTGTTTACAGAGGAATGAGAACATGATTCTTGGTATCATTTTAAAGTGTATAATGTGCAGAGTATTAATCTCATAATGAAACTTAATTGTGAAATGTGGTTCTGTACTAAAAGCAGATTATTGTTGAATTGATTTCAAGGCATTGTGTGACCCTATTAAAATACGCAGTTGGCTATCCGCTCGGCTATGACGGATCAGTCTGTGATTGGTTGAAAATAGGGCTGAGGAGGAGCTCTGAAGTCAAGGAGCGTCTTTCAAATCTTGTGTATAAAAACCTGTGACTTTGTGTGCGGCGGGGTGCTGCTATTTCTGGACCCTTTGCAGTAACCTTTCTGCTCCTTGTCGACAAATAAAGACACGGAGGAACCTTATCACCACGGACTAGTCTCCTTTGTTCTGCATCCCCACTAACGGCTTGCGTTTATTCCACGTTATTTTATCCACGGTGTGTTACACAAAATATACATCAGGCCTGAAGAGGATGGGAATCAAGATGGCCCGTCACGATCCAGAAAGGTACCCAAACTGACGGCATCCAGTGTGTGGTGTGCTATTACCGTAGATTCAAGATGCGGAGGTTTTATGTTATAAGTAAGGACGAATTTTTGAGAGGCTGGACAATAAACACTTGTATATGCCCAAGTGGAGGGATGTATGTCTTCAGACAAAGTGGAGAGTAGTTAATCTGTTTAACCTCTTCTTGCCAATTGACCAACACAGTTTGTAGTGAGGAAGTGAGGCTATGGAGAATTACCTACAAGATCTTTCTCCTGTTTGGAGATTATTGTGCTGAACTCGGTGCGCTGCTTGAATTCACCTTGTGTTCATCAAAGAGCTTATTTGGGGAACAATTAGCACCCATCAGCCCACTTGGTCTTTGCATGACACATACCAGACTGTCGATCAGACCTATAACTGAATGGGAGAGAATAAACGTCATCTTGATCAGTCTTGTTCATTGTATTGTTCTAATTGAAAGTGTCAGTTTACTCTCATCAGTACTCTGTATCGGTGAGTACTCGGAGGAATGAGTACTCGTACTACTCGGAAAAATGGTATCGTCCCATCCCTACTTCCTAGAATCAACCGAATGAAATTGAATACCATTAGCTATTGTTCTTCACTCTCTCCCTCTCTTTTTTCTCATAGATGGCTTTACAGTACAGAAAAGACCTTGATGAAACGATGTGGGAAAAGAGGAAAGTTGAACAAATGCAGCGCAACCTAGAGGAACTAAGAAAAGAAAATGCAGCTCTTAAAACAGAAAACACTAGACTGAACGCCTTCATTGTCAATCGTAAGTATTCTCCTTTTCAATATTAAACCCAAGAAGGGTTTTGTTCTGGAGTAGATCGATACTGCAATGTCAGAGAAGTACTTTTAAACCTCGCGAAAAGTCTGTTCCGGAGTTTAAGTAAGGGCACCGAGTTGCTTGCTGCTAGCTATTTTGATCTGATGATTGTTATTGTTTCTCTCTATATAACCTCATTCTAGAAATCCCTGAAATGAAAAGGCACATTGCCTTGATTGCTCAAAGGGTAAGTTTATCTGATTTCAAGACTTTTTTTGTTTTCACCCGTGAGCACCTGTCAGTCCCCTATCAGGGTTACAATACAGCTGCTTTGCAGTGAGGCTCAGGAAGGTTTGATTGTGAGGAGTTGTGCCCCGCAGTCGTTTAATCTGCACATTGTAAAGGTTGCCAACAAAGATTTTCGTTGGTGAACTAGTCCGAGGATGACCGAATGATAATCAAGCAGAGCTGTATTATTATTATTATTATTATTATTATTATTACGGGGCCAGGCTTCCAGCATGGACCCGTTTTGTTATTGGCATTATTACAGGGACAGAGCTCTCAGCTCTGTACCTGTTTTGGTATTGGCATTATTATGGGGCCAGGCTTCCAGCATGGACCCATATTGTTATTGGCATTATTACGGGGCCAGGCTTCCAGCATGGACCCGTATTGTTATTGGCATTATTCCATTTCTTCTTCTTTACGGGGCCAGGCTTCCAGCATGGACCCGTATTGTTATTGGCATTATTCCATTTCTTCTTCTTCTTCTTCTTCTTCTGCCGTTTTTGCCAGTTCTGGCTGAACCGTGCATACGCTTTTTACGAAACTCGGCCATATGATAGATGGTCATGAAAAACGATCAAAAAATAAATCTCACAATCTTTCGTCAAAAGGTGGCGCTATAGCACTCAGTTGAAAATGCCAACTTTGAACAGGTACAACTCATGCCCTGTTTGACCTACAGCCATGAAACTTCGATGCACACATGCGTCTCCTCATGCCTAACAACTTTCACCCTCTGACTTTTGACCTCTGACCTTTAGATCTCCCACCATTTTGAATTATATGAAAAACAGTTCAAACCTATCTCCTCCTGGGATTTTTGAGTAATCTGCACGAAACTTTTTACACATGAACTTTGGACCTATGCCAAAAAACGTTTGCAAAATATTTTCCATAAGTGAAAAAATGAAGCTTTAATGAGCCAATGAATATTGCAGTTTTATGACAATTATTCATCTGCCCCTAACACATACATGCAGACATACCATTCTTTGAAACTTTGCAGAAATGTAAAGGGCCATTCCAAATATCACTGAAACCAATCTTACTCCAATTGGTCAAACGGGGGCGCTATAGCAATTTTTTGAAAATTGAAACTTTAAACAGGCAAAAGTCATGCCTCGTTTGGCCGACAGCCATTAGACCTGCTTACACATGTGCCTTGACTAATGAGGAACACATCTATCACGTTGACCAGTAAGCACCGCCCTTAGACTGTCCGCAATCTTGAGCAGTTTGAAAAACACTTAAACCCAGGATTTTTGCAGCTATTTGCGTGAAACTGTATGATCACTGTGATCTCTTTTTTCAGAGGTTTGTCTGTTGGTCCAATAGCGTCCCGCTTAAGTGTATGTCTCACAACCTCAAGGTCACAGGTTCAAGCCTCACTTGGTGCAGACTTCATCTAAGTTGCATTTCACACAACATGACTATCAATGAATATATCTGCAATTGTTAAAGATAACATGAAATACTTAATTGAGTGTTTTTTACATACTTCATTGTGAGAATAGCTGATCTACAATCTCACAACTTTTCAGATAGCAATGAGAGTATGTTTTTTCAATATATAACATACTTCATTGTGAAAATAGCCGAGGTACAATCTGACAACTTTTAATGGTTTGTGAGTTTGTAGATCGGCTACTTTCACTAGTTTTGCTTCTGAGGAGATGTACAATTTCTTAATTGGTAAATGGTTTGTGAATGAGTGATCTTAGTGTTAGTGAAACAGGGGCTTGGGTCATGACAGAAGGCAAGAGTTTGTGATCCTCAACAGACAATATCAGCCTGGACAAAGCTATAGCACTATAGGTAGTGTTGCAGCTACCTAAAAGTGCCTCACGATCGCAAGGTTGCCGGTTCAAGCCTCACTTGATGCAGACTCATTTAAGTTGAATTGCAAAAAACATGACTCATTTATTCCGTTTCCATGGCTCTCTCTCTCTCTTCAATCTATTCCGTTTCTATCTTCAATCTATTCCGTTTCCATGTCTCTCTCTCTCTGTCTCTTCAATCTATTCCGTTTCTATCTTCAATCTATTCCGTTTCCATGTCTCTCTATCTGTCTCTTCAATCTATTCCGTCTCTCTCTCTCTCTCTCTCTCTCTCTCTCTCTCTCTCTCTCTCTCTCTCTCTCTCTCTCTCTCTCTCTCTCTCTCTCTCTCTCTCTCTCTCTCTCTCTCTCTCTCTCTCTCTCTCTCTCTCTCTCTCTCTCTCTCTGAGGGTCGGCCATAGCTGAGTGGTTAGTGAGCCTGCCTAGGGAGCCAGAGGCTCTGGTTGACCCAGGTACGATTCCAGGCCAGGTCAGCAAATGTGTCGATGAAATGAAATTTGTCCCTGAGCAAGACTCTTAACCCCTAATTGCTCACAGGCCCTCATTGGAAACAAGACCGCAAGGACTTTCATGAACTGACCTGTTAAAGGAATTATCATTTCTCTTTCTCTCTCCTGGCCCCGTATTATCGCTGCTTGCAGCTATATTTACGGGGCCAGGCTTCCAGCATGGACCCGTATTGTTATTGGCATTATTCCATTTCTTCTTCTTCTGCCACTTTTGGCAGTTCTGGCTGAACCGTGCAATCGCTTTTTATGAAACTCGGCCATATGATAGATGGTCATGAAAAACGATCAAGTAATAATTCTCACAATCTTTCGTCAAAAGGTGGCGCTATAGCACTCAATTGAAAAATGCCAACTTTGAACAGGTACAACTCATGCCCTGTTTCACCTACAGCCATGAAACTTCGATGCACACATGCGTCTCCTCATGCTGAACAACTTTCACACTCTGACTTTTGACCTCTGACCTTTAGATCTCCCACCATTTGGAATTATATGAAAAACAGTTAAAACCTATGTTCCTCCTGGGATTTTTGAGTAATCTGCACGAAACCTTTTACACATGAACTTTGGACCTATGCCAAAAAACGTTTGCAAAATATTTTCCATAAGTGAAAAAATGAAGCTTTAATGAGCCAATGAATATTGCAGTTTTATGACAATTATTCATCTGCCCCTAACACATACATGCAGACTTACCATTCTTTGAAACTTTGCAGAAATGTAAAGGGCCATTCCAAATATCACTGAAACCAATCTTACTCCAATTGGTCAAACGGGGGCGCTATAGCAATTTTTTGAAATTTGAAACTTTAAACAGGCAAAAGTCATGCCTCGTTTGGCCGACAGCCATTAGACCTGCTTACACATGTGCCTTGACTAATGAGGAACACATCTATCACGTTGACCAGTAAGCACCGCCCTTAGATTGTCCGCAATCTTGAGCAGTTTGAAAAACACTTAAACCCAGGATTTTTCAGCTATTTGCGTGAAACTGTATCATCTGTGTGATCTCCTTTCACAGGTTCTTGTTTGTTGGTGGCTTCTCGCTTAAATGTGTGCCCCACAACCTGAAGGTCACCAGTTCAAGCCTCACTTGGTGCAGATTTCATCTAAATTGCATTTCACACAACATGACTATCAATGAATACACCTGCAATTGTTAAAGATAACATGAAATACTTAATTGAGTGTTTTTTACATACAGCTGATCTACAATCTCACAACTTTTCAGATAGCAATGAGTATGTTTTTTCAATGTATAACATACTTCATTGTGAAAATAGCCGATGTACAATCTGACAACTTTTAATGGTTTGTGAGCTTGTAGATCGGCTACTTTCACTAGTTTTGCTTCTGAGGAGATGTACAATTTCTTCATTGGTAAATGGTTTGTGAACGAGTGATCTTAGTGTTAGTGAAACAGGGGCTTGGGTCATGACAGAAGGCAAGCGTTTGTCATCCTCAACAGACAACATCAGCCTGGACAAAGCTATAGCACTATTGGTAGTGTTGCAGCTACCTAAGAGTGCCTCACGACCGCAAGGTTGCTGGTTCAAGCCTCACTTGATGCACACTCATTTAAGTTGAATTGCAAAAAACATGACTCAATCTATTCCGTTTCCATGGCTCTCTCTCTCTCTCTCTTCAATCTATTCCGTTTCCATGTCTTTCTCTTCAATCTATTCCGTTTCCATGTCTTTCTCTTCAATCTATTCCGTTTCCATGTCTCTCTCTCTCTCTTCACTCTATTCCGTTTCCATGTCTCTCTCTCTTCACTCTATTCCGTTTCCATGTCTCTCTCTCTTCACTCTATTCCGTTTCCATGTCTCTCTCTCTTCACTCTATTCCGTTTCCATGTCTCTCTCTCTCCACTCTATTCCGTTTCTCTCTCTCTCTTCACTCTATTCCGTCTCTCTCTCTCTCTTCACTCTATTCCGTCTCTCTCTCTCTCTTCACTCTATTCCGTCTCTCTCTCTCTCTCTCTCTCTCTCTCTCTCTCTCTCTCTCTCTCTCTCTCTCTCTCTCTCTCTCTCTCTCTCTCTCTCTCTATAGCTGAGTGGTTAGTGAGCCCACCTGGTTGCCCCAGGTACGATTCCAGGCCAGGTCAGCAAATGTGTCGATGAAATTTGCTCACAGGCCCTCATTGGAAACAAGACCGCAAGGACTTTCATGAACTGACCTGTTAAAGGAATTATCATTTCTCTTTCTCTCTCCTGGCCCCGTATTATCGCTGCTTGCAGCTATATTCTTCTTCTGACGTTTTTGCCAGTTCTGGCTGAACCGTGCATACGCTTTTTATGAAACTCGGCCATATGATAGATGGTCATGAAAAACGATCAAAAAATAAATCTCACAATCTTTCGTCAAAAGGTGGCGCTATAGCACTCAGTTGAAAATGCCAACTTTGAACAGGTAAAACTCATGCCCTGTTTTACCTAAAGCCATAAAACTTCAATACACACATGCGTCTCCTCATGATGAACAACTTTCACACTCTGACTTTTGACCTCTGACCTTTAGATCTCCCACCATTTCGAATTATATGAAAAACAGATAAAACCTATCTCCTCCTGGGATTTTTGAGCAATCTGCACGAAACTTTTTACACATGAACTTTGGACCTATGCCAAAAAACGTTTGCAAAATATTTTCCATAAGTGAAAAAATGAAGATTTAATGAGCCAATGAATATTGCAGTTTTATGACAATTATTCATCTGCCCCTAACACATACATGCAGACTTACCATTCTTTGAAACTTTGCAGAAATGTAAAGGGCCATTCCAAATATCACTGAAACCAATCTTACTCCAATTGGTCAAACGGGGGCGCTATAGCAATTTTTTGAAAATTGAAACTTTAAACAGGCAAAAGTCATGCCTCGTTTGGCCGACAGCCATTAGACCTGCTTACACATGTGCCTTGACTAATGAGGAACACATCTATCACGTTGACCAGTAAGCACCGCCCTTAGATTGTCCGCAATCTTGAGCAGTTTGAAAAACACTTAAACCCAGGATTTTTCAGCTATTTGCGTGAAACTGTATGATCAGTGTGATCTCTTTTTTCAGAGGTTTGTCTGTTGGTCCAATAGCGTCCCGCTTAAGTGTATGTCTCACAACCTCAAGGTCACAGGTTCAAGCCTCACTTGGTGCAGACTTCATCTAAGTTGCATTTCACACAACATGACTATCAATGAATACATTTGCAATTGTTAAAGATAACATGAAATACTTAATTGAGTGTTTTTACATACTTCATTGTGAAAATAGCTGATCTACAATCTCACAACTTTTCAGATAGCAATGAGAGTATGTTTTTTCAATGTATAACATACTTCATTGTGAAAATAGCCGATGTACAATCTGACAACTTTTAATGGTTTGTGAGCTTGTAGATCGGCTACTTTCACTAGTTTTGGTTCTGAGGAGATGTACAATTTCTTCATTGGTAAATGGTTTGTGAACGAGTGATCTTTGTGTTAGTGAAACAGGGGCTTGGGTCATGACAGAAGGCAAGAGTTTGTGATCCTCAACAGACAATATCAGCCTGGACAAAGCCATAGCACTATAGGTAGTGTTGCAGCTACCTAAGAGTGCCTCACGATCGCAAGGTTGCCGGTTCAAGCCTCACTTGATGCAGACTCATTTAAGTTGAATTGCAAAAAACATGACTCAATCTATTCTGTTTCCATGGCTCTCTCTCTCTCTTCAATCTATTCCGTTTCTATCTTCAATCTATTCCGTTTCCATGTCTCTCTCTCTGTCTCTTCAATCTATTCCGTTTCTATCTTCAATCTATTCCGTTTCCATGTCTCTCTCTCTCTCTCTCTCTCTCTCTCTCTCTCTCTCTCTCTCTCTCTCTCTCTCTCTCTCTCTCTCTCTCTCTCTCTCTCTTCTCTCTCTCTCTCTCTCTCTCTGTCTCTCTGAGGGTCGGCCATAGCTGAGTGGTTAGTGAGCCCGCCTAGGGAGCCAGAGGCTCTGGTTGACCCAGGTACGATTCCAGGCCAGGTCAGAAAATGAGTCGATGAAATGAAATTTGTCCCTGAGCAAGACTCTTAACCCCTAATTGCTCACAGGCCCTCATTGGAAACAAGACTGCAAGGACTTTCATGAACTGACCTGTTAAAGGAATTATCATTTCTCTTTCTCTCTCCTGGCCCCGTATTATCGCTGCTTGCAGCTATATTTACGGGGCCAGGCTTCCAGCATGGACCCGTATTGTTATTCGCATTATTCCATTTCTTCTTCTTCTTCTTCTGCCGTTTTTGCCAGTTCTGGCTGAACCGTGCATACGCTTTTTATGAAACTCGGCCATATGATAGATGGTCATGAAAAACGATCAAAAAATAAATCTCACAATCTTTCGTCAAAAGGTGGCGCTATAGCACTCAGTTGAAAATGCCAACTTTGAACAGGTACAACTCATGCCCTGTTTTACCTACAGCCATAAAACTTCAATACACACATGCGTCTCCTCATGATGAACAACTTTCACAATCTGACTTTTGACCTCTGACCCTTAGATCTCCCACCATTTCGAATTATATGAAAAACAGTTAAAACCTATCTCCTCCTGGGATTTTTGAGTAATCTGCACGAAACTTTTTACACATGAACTTTGGACCTATACCAAAAAACGTTTGCAAAATATCTTCCATAAGTGAAAAAATGAAGCTTTAATGAGCCAATGAATATTGCAGTTTTATGACAATTATTCATCTGCCCCTAACACATACATGCAGACTTACCATTCCTTGAAACTTTGCAGAAATGTAAAGGGCCATTCCAAATATCACTGAAACCAATCTTACTCCAATTGGTCAAACGGGGGCGCTATAGCAATTTTTTGAAAATTGAAACTTTAAACAGGCAAAAGTCATGCCTCGTTTGGCCGACAGCCATTAGACCTGCTTACACATGTGCCTTGACTAATGAGGAACACATCTATCACGTTGACCAGTAAGCACCGCCCTTAGATTGTCCGCAATCTTGAGCAGTTTGAAAAACACTTAAACCCAGGATTTTTCAGCTATTTGCGTGAAACTGTATGATCTGTGTGATCTCCTTTTTCACAGGTTCTTGTCTGTTGGTGGCTTCTCGCTTAAATGTGTGCCCCACAACCTGAAGGTCACCAGTTCAAGCCTCACTTGGTGCAGACTTCATCTAAGTTGCATTTCACACAACATGACTATCAATGAATACATCTGCAATTGTTAAAGATAACATGAAATACTTAATTGAGTGTTTTTTACATACAGCTGATCTACAATCTCACAACTTTTCAGATAGCAATGAGAGTATGTTTTTTCAATGTATAACATACTTCATTGTGAAAATAGCCGATGTACAATCTGACAACTTTTAATGGTTTGTGAGCTTGTAGATCGGCTACTTTCACTAGTTTTGGTTCTGAGGAGTTGTGCAATTTCTTCAATGGTAAATGGTATGTGATCGAGTGATCTTAGTGTTAGTGAAACAGGGGCTTGGGTCATGACAGAAGGCAAGAGTTTGTGATCCTCAACAGACAATATCAGCCTGGACAAAGCTATAGCACTATAGGTAGTGTTGCAGCTACCTAAGAGTGCCTCACGCCCGCAAGGTTGCCGGTTCAAGCCTCACTTGATGTAGACTCATTTAAGTTGAATTGCAAAAAACATGACTCAATCTATTCCGTTTCCATGGCTCTCTCTCTCTCTCTTCAATCTATTCCGTTTCTATCTTCAATCTATTCCGTTTTCATGTCTCTCTCTCTGTCTCTTCAATCTATTCTGTTTCTATCTTCAATCTATTCCGTTTTCATGTCTCTCTCTCTGTCTCTTCAATCTATTCTGTTTCTATCTTCAATCTATTCCGTTTTCATGTCTCTCTCTCTGTCTCTTCAATCTATTCCGTTTCTATCTTCAATCTATTCCGTTTCCATGTCTCTCTCTCTTCAATCTATTCCGTTTCTCTCTCTCTCTCTCTCTCTCTCTCTCTCTCTCTCTCTCTCTCTCTCTCTCTCTCTCTCTCTCTCTCTCTCTCTCTCTGAGGGTCGGCCATAGCTGAGTGGTTAGTGAGCCCGCCTAGGGAGCCAGAGGCTCTGGTTGCCCCAGGTACCTCTCTCTCTCTCTCTCTCTCTCTCTCTCTCTCTCTCTCTCTCTCTCTCTCTCTCTCTCTCTCTCTCTCTCTCTCTCTCTCTCTCTCTCTCTCTGAGGGTTGGCCATAGCTGAGTGGTTAGGGAGCCAGAGGCTCTGGTTGCCCCAGGTACGATTCCAGGCCAGGTCAGCAAATGTGTCGATGAAATGAAATTTGTCCCTGAGCAAGACTCTTAACCCCTAATTGCTCACAGGCCCTCATTGGAAACAAGACCGCAAGGACTTTCATGAACTGACCTGTTAAAGGAATTATCATTTCTCTTTCTCTCTCCTGGCCCCGTATTATCGCTGCTTGCAGCTATATTTCCATTTCTTCTTCTTCTTCTTCTTCTTCTTCTGCCGTTTTTGCCAGTTCTGGCTGAACCGTGCAGTCGCTTTTTATGAAACTCGGCCATATGATAGATGGTCATGAAAAACGATCAAAAAATAAATCTCACAATCTTTCGTCAAAAGGTGGCGCTATAGCACTCAGTTGAAAATGACAACTTTGAACAGGTACAACTCATGCCCTGTTTCACCTACAGCCATGAAACTTCGATGCACACATGCGTCTCCTCATGCTGAACAACTTTCACACTCTGACTTTTGACCTCTGACCTTTAGATCTCCCACCATTTTGAATTATATGAAAAACAGTTAAAACCTATCTCCTCCTGGGATTTTTGAGTAATCTGCACGAAACTTTTTACACATGAACTTTGGACCTATACCAAAAAACGTTTGCAAAATATCTTCCATAAGTGAAAAAATGAAGCTTTAATGAGCCAATGAATATTGCAGTTTTATGACAATTATTCATCTGCCCCTAACACATACATGCAGACTTACCATTCTTTGAAACTTTGCAGAAATGTAAAGGGCCATTCAAATATCACTGAAACCAATCTTACTCCAATTGGTCAAACGGGGGCGCTATAGCAATTTTTTGAAAATTGAAACTTTAAACAGGCAAAAGTCATGCCTCGTTTGGCCGACAGCCATTAGACCTGCTTACACATGTGCCTTGACTAATGAGGAACACATCTATCACGTTGACCAGTAAGCACCGCCTTTAGATTGTCCGCAATCTTGAGCAGTTTGAAACCACTTAAACCCAGGATTTTTCAGCTATTTGCGTGAAACTGTATGATCTGTGTGATCTCCTTTTTCACAGGTTCTTGTCTGTTGGTGGCTTCTCGCTTAAATGTGTGCCCCACAACCTGAAGGTCACCAGTTCAAGCCTCATTTGGTGCAGACTTCATCTAAGTTGCATTTCACACAACATGACTATCAATGAATACATCTGCAATTGTTAAAGATAACATGAAATACTTAATTGAGTGTTTTTTACATACAGCTGATCTACAATCTCACAACTTTTCAGATAGCAATGAGAGTATGTTTTTTCAATGTATAACATACTTCATTGTGAAAATAGCCGATGTACAATCTGACAACTTTTAATGGTTTGTGAGCTTGTAGATCGGCTACTTTCACTAGTTTTGGTTCTGAGGAGATGTACAATTTCTTCATTGGTAAATGGTTTGTGAACGAGTGATCTTAGTGTTAGTGAAACAGGAGCTTGGGTCATGACAGAAGGCAAGAGTTTGTGATCCTCAACAGACAACATCAGCCTGGACAAAGCTATAGCACTATAGGTAGTGTTGCAGCTACCTAAGAGTGCCTCATACCGCATGGTTGCCGGTTCAAGCTCACCTTGATGCAGACTCATTTAAATTGAATTGCAAAAAACATGACTCAATCTATTCCGTTTCCATGGATCTCTCTCTTCAATCTATTCCGTTTCCATGTCTTTCTCTCAATCTATTCCGTTTCCATGTCTCTCTTTTAGCCCAGGCGTTTCGGGCCATATTTTGATGGAATCGTGCACTTTACGATACAAGCATGAAATTTGGCCACACAGTTAGAGCATGCCATAAGGAACATTTTTGGCTATAGGGCCATCGCAGATTTGTCCTGTGGTAACCATGGCAACCATTTTCCAAAATGGCCTCCATCTGCTGTTATTTTACCAATAACTCCGGTGCTAGACCACCTAGGATCCTGATTCTGGTGACTAATCCTACATTTTCAAGTATGAGGAATACAGTGGTACTATTTAGAATTGTGCTGTGGTAACCATGGAGCCATCTTTCAAAATGGCCACCACCTGCTGTCATTTTACCAATAACTCAGGTGCTACCAACTAGGATCTTGATTCTGGTGACTAATCCTACATTTTCAAGGATGAGGAATACAGCGGTACTATTTACAACATGCTACTACCTAACTACATATATCTGGCATTCAGTTAATTAAATAATAGTAAACCCATCAAAATATGTAATGGTGTAGTAGGCCTATACAGTACATGTTTTCAAACTGACACGTGAGAGTCAAGAATGCAGTACTTCACTGTTTCTTTTATTAGTAGTAGTAGTATTGCATAATTATTTTCAATGGACTATAAGACACAACAAAGGCAGAGTACTCATGAGTCATAACCTAATGGCATATAGACCAATTATTTGTTTACCAACATTGAGACTGGACGCACAGGTGATTGCAATCAATTCTCAACCTGTTGTTTTGGGGTGCGCTGATTTCAGCACACCCCAACCCCCTCTTGTGTGTTGGCTAGTGAGGCGCGTCCTAGCGAGACCTGATAGAATGGGTTTCATTGCGCGCATACTGGTTCCGTGCAGACTGGTTCTTATCAGTGTGACGTCGTCTGTTAAGGGGTCTATTCAATAAAGCCAGATAATCTACACAATGTTAGTTGCACAGTCCACCACAGTAGCAAAGGGCAGTACACTGAAGTGCTGCCTTAACACATCTGCATTGTCCACTGCATCCCTTTTTGCAACCACAGCGGAGGAGTTCCCGAAAGGCCAGGCTCGCTTCTGTGTTTTCCAGTGCACTTCCCATCCTCCTGTCAAAATTAGAATCAGCTTTATTGTCAGATCACAGGTTTACAAGTGTAAAGAAGTGGATTAAATTATTTGTATTCACCCGTCTCCTTCCTCTTCCACCCCCATTCACCTGGGGATGGGAGTTCAGGGCCTGCAACCATCGCCTGTCCCCAACAGTGGCCAGCTTGGTAGGCTGCCCTCTTTGTATGTTGAGTCAGTGCAGCTCGTGTTGGGGGGAGTCCATCAATTGTTCTGCCCATCTGGGTGAATAGCTGCTTCCGTGCCCGTTCACTGATGCCTGGCCGCTAGTGCGGTCATAGAGCAATACCACAAATCGCTCCAGAGGCTCCATCCAGTCATGTATTTTCTGTGGGATGGCAGCTAAGGAACTGAAGGCACGTGTGACGTCACCATAGGTTTTCCAGGTCTTCCATGCCATCTTCTTGCCTCTGCCTCCAAAAGATGACACTGTGTCACATCCAGTAAAGGCATGGAACATGGGTAAGGCTAAGCATCGATCTGGGCCTAATGCCCTTGCCATCTCATGAGCTGCTAAGTTACGGAAACTTTTCCCTGTTCCAAAAGCAACCCACAGCTCAGTCAAGTGGAGGCGTTGGGCTGACGTTACTGCCAGGACCAGCACATCCGTGTCTACTGTGCGTATTGTCACCTTGCTATACCCTTCCTTCACAGCATCTTCTAGGTGTAATATGACGCGAGTATCAGCCTCCTCATGTACTGTAGTTAGTTAGGTAGTTACTAGCATGTTGTGAATAGTACCCCTGTATTCCTCATCCTTGAGAATGTAAGGTTTAGTCACCAGAATCAAGATCCTAGGTGGTCTAGCACCTGAGTTATTGGTAAAATGACAGCAGGTGGTGGCCATTTTGAAAGATGGCTGCCATGGTTACCACAGCACAATTCTAAATAGTACCACTGTATTCCTCATACTTGAGAATGTAGGATTAGTCACCAGAATCAACATCCTAGGTGGTCTAGCACCGGAGTTATTGGTAAAATAACAGCAGATGGAGGCCATTTTGGAAAATGGCTGCCATGGTTACCACAGGACAAATCTGCGATGGCCCTATAGCCAAAAATGTTCCTTATGGCATGCTCTAACTGTGTGCCAAATTTCATGCTTGTATCGTAAAGTGCACGATTCTGGCCCGAAACGCCTGGGCTATTTCTGTCTCTTCAATCTATTCCGTTTCTATCGTCAATCTATTCAGTTTCCATGTCTCTCTTCTCTTCTATCTCTCTCTCTCTCTCTCTCTCTCTCTCTCTCTCTCTCTCTCTCTCTCTCTCTCTCTCTCTCTCTCTCTCTCTCTCTCTCCTCTCTCTCTCTCTCTCTCTCTCTCTCTCTCTCTCTCTCTCTCTCTCTCTCTCTCTCTCTCTCTCTCTCTCTCTCTCTCTCTCTCTCTCTCTCTCTCTCTCTCTCTCCGAGGGGTGGCAATAGCTGAGTGGTTAGTGAGCCCGCCTAGGGAGCCAGAAGCTCTGGTTGCCCCAGGTACGATTCCAGGCCAGTGGGTAGCAAATGTGTCAATGAAATTTGTCCCTGAGCAAGACTCTTAACTCCTAATTGCTCAAAGGCCCTCACTGGAAACAAGACCGCAAGGACTTTCATGAACTGACCTGTTAAAGGAATTATCATTTCTCTTTCTCTCTCCTGGCCCCATATTATCGCTGCTTGCAGCTATATTTCCATTTCTTCTGCCGTTTTTGCCAGTTCTGGCTGAACCGTGCATACGCTTTTTACGAAACTCGGCCATATGGTAGATGGTCATGAAAAACTATCAAAAAATAATTCTCACAATCTTTCGTCAAAAGGTGGCGCTATAGCACTCAGTTGAAAATGCCAACTTTGAACAGGTACAACTCATGCCCTGTTTGACCTACAGCCATGAAACTTCGATGCACACATGCGTCTCCTCATGCTGAACAACTTTCACACTCTGACTTTTGACCTCTGAACTTTAGATCTCCCACCATTTTGAATGATATGAAAAACAGTTAAAACCTATCTCCTCCTGGGATTTTTGAGTAATTTGCACGAAACGTTTTACACATGAACTTTGGACCTATGCCGACAAACGTATGCAAAAGATTTTCCATAAGTGAAAAAATGAAGCTTTAATGAGCCAATGAATATTGCAGATTTATGACAATTATTCATCTTCCCCTAACACATACATGCAGACTTACCATTCTTTGAAACTTTGCAGAAATGTAAAGGGCCATTCCAAATATCACTGAAACCAATCTTACTCCAATTGGTCAAACGGGGGCGCTATAGCAATTTTTTGAAAATGCAAAATTTAAACAGGCAAAAGTCATGCCTCGTTTGGCCGACAGCCATTAGACCTGCTTACACATGTGCCTTGACTAATGAGGAACACATCTATCACGTTGACCAGTAAGCACCGCCCTTAGATTGTCCGCAATCTTGAGCAGTTTGAAATACTTAATTGAGTGTTTTTTACATACTTCATTGTGATAATAGCTGATCTACAATCTCACAACTTTTAAGATAGCAATGAGAGTATGTTTTTTCAATGTATAACATACTTCATTGTGAAAATAGCCGATGTACAATCTGACAACTTTTAATGGTTTGTGAGCTTGTAGATCGGCTACTTTCACTAGTTTTGCTTCTGAGGAGATGTACAATTTCTTCATTGGTAAATGGTTTGTGAACGAGTGATCTTAGTGTTAGTGAAACAGGGGCTTGGGTCATGACAGAAGGCAAGAGTTTGTGATCCTCAACAGACAATATCAGCCTGGACAAAGTTATAGCACTATAGGTAGTGTTGCAGCTACCTAAGAGTGCCTCATGACCGCAAGGTTGCCGGTTCAAGCCTCACTTGATGCAGACTCATTTAAGTTGAATTGCAAAAAACATGACTCAATCTATTCCGTTTCCATGGCTCTCTCTCTCTCTCTCTCTCCTCAATCTATTCCGTTTCCATGTCTTTCTCTTCAATCTATTCCGTTTCTCTGTCTCTTCAATCTATTCCGTTTCCATCTCTCTCTCTCTCTCTCTCTCTCTCTCTCTCTCTCTCTCTCTCTCTCTCTCTCTCTCTCTCTCTCTCTCTCTCTCTGAGGGGCGGCCATAGCTGAACTCATGAGGAACACATCTATCGCTTTGACCAGTAAGCTCCGCCCTTAGATTGTCCGCAATTTTGAACAGTTTGAAAAACACTTAAACCCAGGATTTTTCAGCTATTTGCGTGAAACTGTATAATCTGTGTGATCTCATTTTTCACAGTTTCCTGTCTGTTGGTCCAATGGCGTCTCCCTTAAATAAGTGCCTCACAATCTCAAAGTCGCCAATTCAAGCCTCGCTTGATGCAGACTTCATTTAAGTTGAATTGCAAACAACATGACTGTATCAATTCATACATGTGCAAATGGTAAAGATAACCTGAAATGCTCATTTGAGAGTACGTTTTTTCAATGTATGACATATTCATTCTGAAAATAGCCGATCTACAATCTCAAAACTTTTCAGATAGCAACGTGTTTCTGAGCTTGTAGATCGGCTGCTTTCACTGTTTTCGGTTGCGAGGAGACATACAATTTCTCTATTGGTAAATGGTTTGTGAACGAGTGGTCTTAGTGTTGGCTTGGTTCATGACAGAATGCAAGAGTTTATGATCTTCAACAGACAACATCAGCCTGGACAAAGCTATAGCACTATAGCTAATGTTGCAGTCTATTAGTCTGAAGGTTGAGAGTTCGATTCCTGTTAATGGCAATAGATTGAGATGTCCAATCAATCCATTCTGTTTCCATCTCTCTCTCTCATCAATCTATTCCGTTTCCATGTCTCTCTTCAATCTATTCCGTTTCCATGGCTCTCTCTCTCTCTCTCTCTCCAATCTATTCCGTTTCCATGTCTGTCTCTCTCCCTCTCTTTTTCTCCAATCTATTCCGTTTCTCTCTCTCTCTCTCTCTCTCTCTCTCTCTCTCTCTCTCTCTCTCTCTCGCTCTCTCTCCAGTTTCCATGTCTCTCTCTCTCTCTCTCTCTCTCTCTCTCTCTCTCTCTCTCTCTCTCTCTCTCTCTCTCTCTCTCCAGTATCCATCTCTCTCTCTCTCTCTCTCTCTCTCTCTCTCTCTCTCTCTCTCTCTCTCTCTCTCTCTCTCTCTCTCTCTGGCCCTGTATTATCGCTGCTTGCAGCTATATTTCCGTTTCTTCTTCTTCTGCCACTTTTGGCAGTTCTGGCTGAACCGTGCTGTCGCTTTTTATGAAACTCGGCCATATGGTAGATGGTCATGTAAAACGATCAAGAAATAATTCTCACAATCTTTCGTCAAAAGGTGGCGCTATAGCACTCAGTTGAAAAATGCCAACTTTGAACAGGTACAACTCATGCCCTATTTGACCTACAGCCATGAAACTTCGATACACATATGCGTATCCTCATGCTGAACAACTTTCACACTCTGACTTTTGACCTCTGACCTTTAGATCTCCCACCATTTTGAATTATATGAAAAACAGTTCAAACCTATCTCCTCCTGGGATTTTTGAGCAATCTGCACGAAACGTTTTACACATGAACTTTGGACCTATGCCGACAAACTTATGCAAAATATTTTCCATAAGTGAAAAAATGAAGCTTTAATGAGCCAATGAATATTGCAGTTTTATGACAATTATTCATCTGCCCCTAACACATACATGCAGACTTACCATTCTTTGAAACTTTGCAGAAATGTAAAGGGCCATTCCAAATATCACTGAAACCAATCTTACTCCAATTGGTCAAACGGGGGCGCTATAGCAATTTTTTGAAAATGCAAACTTTAAACAGGCAAAAGTCATGCCTCGTTTGGCCGACAGCCATTAGACCTGCTTACACATGTGCCTTGACTAATGAGGAATACATCTATCACGTTGACCAGTAAGCACCGCCCTTAGATTGTCCGCAATCTTGAGCAGTTTGAAAAACACTTAAACCCAGGATTTTTCAGCTATTTGCGTGAAACTGTATGATCAGCGTGATCTAAGTGCTTACTTAGGGGCGGCCATAGCTGAGTGGTTAGTGAGTGCGCCTAGGGAGCCAGAGGCCCTGGAGCCAGAGGCCCCTAAGTGCTTACTTAGGGGCGGCCATAGCTGAGTGGTTAGTGAGTGCGCCTAGGGAGCCAGAGGCCCTGGTTGCCGCAGGTTCGATTCCAGGCCACGCCAGCATATGTGTCGATGAAATGAAATTCGTCCCTGAGCAAGACTCTTAACCCCTAATTGCTCACAGGTTCTCATTGGAAACAAGACCGCAAGGACTTTCATGAACGACCTGTTAAAAGGACTTATCCTTATCCTTATTATCTCTTTTTTCAGAGGTTTGTCTGTTGGTTTAATAGCTTACCGCTTAAGTGTATGTCTCACAACCTCAAGGTCACAGGTTCAAGCCTCACTTGGTGCAGACTTCATCTAAGTTGCATTTCACACAACATGACTATCAATGAATACATCTGCAGTTGTTAAAGATAACATTAAATACTTAATTGAGTGTTTTTTACATACTTCATTGTGAAAATAGCTGATCTACAATCTCACAACTTTTCAGATAGCAATGAGAGTATGTTTTTTCAATGTATAACATACTTCATTGTGAAAATAGCCGATGTACAATCTGACAACTTTTAATGGTTTGTGAGCTTGTAGATCGGCTACTTTCACTAGTTTTGGTTCTGAGGAGATGTACAATTTCTTCATTGGTAAATGGTTTGTGAACGAGTGATCTTAGTGTTAGTGAAACAGGGGCTTGGGTCATGACAGAAGGCAAGAGTTTGTGATCCTCAACAGACAATAACAGCCTGGACAAAGCTATAGCACTATAGGTAGTGTTGCAGCTACCTAAGAGTGCCTCACAACCGCAAGGTTGCCGGTTCAAGCCTCACTTGATGCAGACTCATTTAAGTTGAATTGCAAAAAACATGACTCAATCTATGCCGTTTCCATGGCTCTCTCTCTCTCTCTCTTGAATCTATTCCGTTTCCATGTCTTTCTCTTCAATCTATTCCGTTTCCATGTCTCTCTCTGTCTCTTCAATCTATTCCGTTTCTATCTTCAATCTATTCCGTTTCCATGTCTGTCTCTCTCTCTGTCTCTTAAATCTATTCCGTTTCTATCTCTCTCTCTCTCTCTCTCTCTCTCTCTCTCTCTCTCTCTCTCTCTCTCTCTCTCTCTCTCTCTCTCTCTCTCTCTCTCTCCAGTTTCCATGTCTCTCTCTCTCTCTCTCTCTCTCTCTCTCTGAGGGGCGGCCATAGCTGAGTGGTTAGAGAGCCAGAGGCTCTGGTTGCCCCAGGTACGATTCCAGGCCAGCGAGTAGCAAATGTGTCAATGAAATGACATTTGTCCCTGAGCAAGACTCTTAACTCCTAATTGCTCACAGGCCCTCACTGGAAACAAGACCGCAAGGACTTTCATGAACTGACCTGTTAAAGGAATTATCATTTCTCTTTCTCTCTCCTGGCCCCGTATTATCGCTGCTTGCAGCTATATTTATTATTATTACGGGGCCAGGCTTCCAGCATGGACCCGTTTTGTTATTGGCATTATTCCATTTCTTCTTCTTCTTCTGCCGTTTTTGCCAGTTCTGGCTGAACCGTGCATACGCTTTTTATGAAACTCGGACATATGATAGATGGTCATGAAAAACGATCAAAAAATAAATCTCACAATCTTTCGTCAAAAGTTGGCGCTATAGCACTCAGTTGAAAATGCCAACTTTGAACAGGTACAACTCATGCCCTGTTTGACCTACAGCCATGAAACTTCGATGCACACATGCGTCTCCTCATGCCTAACAACTTTCAATGTTTGACTTTTGACCTCTGACCTTTAGATCTCCCACCATTTCGAATTATATGAAAAGCAGTAAAAAGCAGTTAAAGCCTATATCTCCTCCTGGGATTTTTGAGCAATCTGCACGAAACGTTTTACACATGAACTTTAGACCTATGCCGACAAACGTTTGCAGCGGATTTTCCATAAGTGAGGAACACATCTATCACGTTGACCAGTAAGCACCGCCCTTAGATTGTCCGCAATCTTGAGCAGTTTGAAAAACACTTAAACCCAGGATTTTTCAGCTATTTGCGTGAAACTGTATCATCAGTGTGATCTCTTTTTTCAGAGGATTGTCTGTTGGTCAGATAGCTTCCCGCTTAAGTGTATGTCTCACAACCTCAAGGTCATAGGTTCAAGCCTCACTTGGTGCAGACTTCATCTAAGTTGCATTTCACACAACATGACTATCAATGAATACATCTGCAATTGTTAAAGATAACATGAAATACTTAATTGAGTGTTTTTTACATACTTCATTGTGAAAATAGCTGATCTACAATCTCACAACTTTTCAAATAGCAATGAGAGTATGTTTTTTCAATGTATAACATACTTCATTGTGAAAATAGCCGATGTACAATCTGACAACTTTTAATGGTTTGTGAGCTTGTAGATCGGCTACTTTCACTAGTTTTGGTTCTGAGGATAAGTACAATGGACCCTTCGCTAAGCCCCACCCACTCCACTCTGTGACTGGTGGTGCGGAGTTAGTCACACCCAGGCCTGGCAGCGCCTGGCAAACTTTGCTTCTCTCACCCATTGACTTGCATGTTAAATGACGGCTTTTCCCCTTAAAAATAATCGATCATTTCAGTAGCAAGAGCTTCAAAATCTCTTCTAAATCTAGTCAACAAGGCCTGCAGTAGGCTATGCACTGGACAAATGTTCATGACATTATTTCAATAAACTAAAAACACGGGAAATGTTAGAGGGAGTAATAGCCATGGATACACGACGGTCGACTGTCTCGACCGTCATGGATGAACTTCAACCTGGTGTTTGCACTGTCTCCATTTACGGCCCGTACATCTACAGAAACGTTCATATTTCAAATATAAAGTGCTTATCCCATGGCCACGGATGTTACATTTATGTACGGGTTCTCAAAAGTACCCGTATTATCCGTATTGTTCAATAAAAAGCATTTTAATCTGATCGGTGGCCATTTTCTCCATATGCGTTCAACTGAGCGACCCTATCGGTTGGTAGGTGTATTGCACTCTGATACATTATAACTCTATGAGAAAATGGCCACCGATCGGATTAAAATGCTTTTTATTGAACAACACAGAATATACGGGTACTTTTGAGAGTCCCGTGCATAATTTTAACATCCGTGGCCATAGCATAAGTAATTTATATTTTGAAATCTGAACGTTTATATAGATGTACGGACCGTAAATGGAGAAAGTGCAAACACCAAGTTGAAGTTGATCCATGACTGTAACAGGAGTTTTCATGTACCGCAGGGTAAGACTACAGTAGCAGTTAATAAATAGACGAACAAATGAATGAATATACTTTAACGTGCGGAATTCGAAACAGGCAGCGCTGGGATTCTGAATTGTGTTACGATTACGGTGATTATTATCATTGACATGACCTGGGCGAGTGAGTCATGTAACTTTCCCAACGTTAAGCTGTGTTCAACAACTCAGGCACAGCCATAGCCTTCCAGTTTAAGCGCAGATTTCAGCTTGGGAAGAGAACCCTCCAGTTGTGGATAAGTGGAATCTGTTGCTGGTTCATAGTCACCATTGCGTTATCGTGGTATTCCTGTTCTTGCTATTATGTTGCAAATGATTGTGTGTGTGTGTGTGTGTGTGTGTGGGCGAAATAACATTGACAGCTATGGCAGGTGACGAAAGTTTGCCAGACCTGTGCCAGGCTAACAACGGTTGCTAAGCTGGCATTGGACAATCGCTTTTGGGGTGGGGTTTAGCGAAGGGTCCATTTCTTCATTGGTAAATGGTTTGTGAACGAGTGATCTTAGTGTTAATGAAACAGGGGCTTGGGTCATGACAGAAGGCAAGAGTTTGTGATCCTCAACAGACAATAGCAGCCTGGACAAAGCTATAGCACTATAGGTAGTGTTGCAGCAACCTAAGAGTGCCTCACGACCGCAAGGTTGCCTGTTCAAGCCTCACTTGATGCAGACTCATTTAAGTTGAATTGCAAAAAACATGACTCAATCTATTCCGTTTCCATGGCTCTCTCTCTCTTCAATCTATTCCGTTTCCATGTCTTTCTCTTCAATCTATTCCGTTTCCATGTCTCTCTCTCTGTCTCTTCAATCTATTCCGTTTCTCTCTCTCTCTCTCTCTCTCTCTCTCTCTCTCTCTCTCTCTCTCTCTCTCTCTAGTGTTAATGAAACAGGGGCTTGGGTCATGACAGAAGGCAAGAGTTTGTGATCCTCAACAGACAATAGCAGTCTGGACAAAGCTATAGCACTATAGGTAGTGTTGCAGCAACCTAAGAGTGCCTCACGACCGCAAGGTTGCCGGTTCAAGCCTCACTTGATGCAGACTCATTTAAGTTGAATTGCAAAAAACATGACTCAATCTATTCCGTTTCCATGTCTCTCTCTCTTCAATCTATTCCGTTCCATGTCTTTCTCTTCAATCTATTCCGTTTCCATGTCTCTCTCTCTGTCTCTTCAATCTATTCCGTTTCTCTCTCTCTCTCTCTCTCTCTCTCTCTCTCTCTCTCTCTCTCTCTCTCTCTCTCTCTCTCTCTCATAGTGTTAATGTAACAGGGGCTTGGGTCATGACAGAAGGCAAGAGTTTGTGATCCTCAACAGACAATAGCAGCCTGGACAAAGCTATAGCACTATAGGTAGTGTTGCAGCAACCTAAGAGTGCCTCACGACCGCAAGGTTGCCGGTTCAAGCCTCACTTGATGCAGACTCATTTAAATTGAATTGCAAAAAACATGACTCAATCTATTCCGTTTCCATGGCTCTCTCTCTCTCTCTTCAATCTATTCCGTTTCCATGTCTTTCTCTTCAATCTATTCCGTTTCCATGTCTCTGTCTCTTCAATCTATTCCGTTTCTCTCTCTCTCTCTCTCTCTCTCTCTCTCTCTCTCTCTCTCTCTCTCTCTCTCTCTCTCTCTCTCTCTCTCTCTCTCTCTCTCTCTTAGTGTTAATGAAACAGGGGCTTGGGTCATGACAGAAGGCAAGAGTTTGTGATCCTCTAATCTCTCAAGAACAGATTCTGCCCTGCGGGGGAATCTGTTGGGGGGGTTCGTCATAGCGTGTGCGCATTGGCTACAAGTGGGCGTGCCTTCAGACCAGGAAGCAGGCCGCGCTTTACCCAATAAAATGTAGTGGGCGGGATTTACAGCTGTGCGTCCTCTTTCTATTATGGCCCCCCTGGAAACAAACACAAATCATTCCCAATATGGCATCGTCAGAGCCCACAACACCACGGAAAGTTAGTAATCTTAGCGTTTGTAGAGTTTGTGGAGAGGATTTAAAGTTTGGAGTAAAAGGACAAGCATTTAAGTTATTGATAGAACAGGAATTGAAGACTACGTTGGAGGCAATAACAGTTGCTGTTGAAGATGAACTCAAATCGATTTGTAGAAGTTGCAAACAATTGCTTGAAAAGTATTCACGCACCAAAGTAATTCTGGATAACATCGCAAATTCGGTCAAAGAACTATGTGACCGAAATCCTGCGAGACATAAACGTTGTGTTACTGTGTCGCCGACTACATCACATGAGAGAAAAAGAAGGGTAAGTGCTATGAAAACGCCCATGTTAAATGAATAACAATGTAAAGGACAGACACAGATGAACTGTACTTTACTATTTGCAAACTGCAGTGGTGGAAAAAGTAGTCAAATCTTTTACTTTAGTAAAAATATCAATACTGCAACATAGAAATACTCTGTCGCAAGTAAAAACTCCGGAATTCAAATTGTACTTGAGTAAAAGTACAAACGTATTGGCATCGAAGTGTACTTAAAGTACCAAAAGTAGAACGTTTTCATAATGCAGAATGTCCCGTTTTCAAATGTATATAAAGCATTTGAAAGTAGCAGATCTCCAAGCTCATGAGCTTGTAGATCTGCTCTTTTCAAATGGCTCTAATAATAATCAAATTCTACAAACTAACTAGTAACTAAACGTTTTCAAGTAATTGTAGTGGAGATACAATATTAGCCTCTGAGATGTAGTGGAGTAAAAGTACAGGAAATTCGGCAATACTCAAGTAAAGTACAAATACCTCAACTTTCTATTTAAGTGCAGTACTTGAGTACATGCACTTGGTTACTTTCCACCATTGGCAAACTGCTAAAAAATATATTATTTAGAGGCTGGGGGTTGGTTGTGATAATATGCTATGATATAGTAGGGGTCTATTACCTTTTCCAGGTCCACAAGAGACCCCTTAGTTGAGAGAGACATTAAGCATGAACATGCATGTATTGTATTAAATTGTATTTCATAGATAGCTTCATAGAATTGTTTGACATTACTATCGTCAGTGTTGTGTGAATTCATCTTTAGTTAATGTGTATTTTATTTCAGACATTTAACAACCTAAACCCTTTAATACTCAGCACTTGGTCTGCTCTTTTTTCAATGCGCAACAATACAATCTCACAACACGTCGCGTTGAGACACATTGTGAGCGTGTAGTTTGGCTGTTTTGTTGCATGGCATACATAGGACAGGAGTGGTTAAACTGTTTATTCTAGCATTATCATGCTTAAATGTTAATACCAATGTCATGTTATTTTCAGAGTATAGAAGGCAGTACTTCATCTTCAGTGATGCCCACCATCCCCGAACGAGTCTTGCCATTGGCATCTCTGCCAGCATCCCAGAAAATAGCTATGGTACCCTTTTCCCCTGGCACTGTAAAGGTTAGTAATACAAATGTGACATTGTATATTATAGAATACCAAAATGTTGATTTGTCACTCTTGTTTGGACTTGATTTATTAATAAAAAGAAATAACAACATATATGTATATTGTATCTATTAGTTAATTAGGTTATTATCAAAGCTGCTTTCAAGCAATTTTTCAAGAGTAAGAGATGGATTTGAGCTGGTGAACAGTTCTTGTTATTGATGGGTCACGTTTGTGACTGGTTCATTCTAAAATGTGTAAATGACATTAGGGGGTTGACGGGGGAAATGCGCACTCTTGTTCATGGACAAAAGACAGATGGTGTTTGCACTACATTTAAGTATCAAAAGAAATAAATATGCATGGTGTTAGACGAAGGACAGGTAATGGTCAATTGACACGCTTTTATATGAATAGAAGATGCAAATGGTATGCTTTGTTCACAGCGCCAACACCTTTGACTTTGTCAAGAATGCCAGTGTGGACAAAAGACGGTTATATTTGCATTGAATGAAAGCACTGCATATTGCTATTATAGGACTATGCATTTTAACCATGTGAAAGAATGTGAGACCCTACCGACCGGGGGCTGGGCATGCCACGGCCACCAAGTGACATCAGCCTTGCTTGCTCTATTGATTATACTTGAACATTTTTTCATTTTTTTACAGTCTGCTGTACGAAGACTCACCATGGCTTCCAAAGCAGAGCCTTGCCACTCAACACAACCCATTCCAACACCAGCTTTGTTGCCAGTGGCTGTCCAAACATTGCACCACCTGCTGTTCAACACTTCCCAACACCCGCTGGTGTCCCAAAGGCCATGCAAAGCACCTCCATACAAAACATCTCGCCTAGCTCAAGATTTTCCCCTCATGTGCTGAGAGGAAGGAAGCGAAAATGTATCTGGTGAAAAATAATCAAGGTATTTGTTTTCTAAAAGAAATACATGTACTGCACTGTATATATTCAGAAATATAAAATGTGCATTTGTTTACTTGCTTAAACCCTATAAACTTCTGAGCCTATAAACATGTTTTTCTCAATGCCAAATCTCCAGTGCACACACAAGCGATTTCTATGAAAAGATTGTAGTTGTAGCCGTAAATAATTCTATTACTGCTCCTCCTACTACTACTAATGATAATAATTAATATGTCATTGTCCACAGGTTCAAAGGATCACTCGTAATAATCGTCCTAGAAGCCGAATCCTACGTGGGACATATGAAAAGATTGGAGAACTATTTGTTAGACACAAACCTGAACAACTCCCAAAGTTACTCCCAAAGTTACTGTTGGAGGACTCTAGCTTGAAGGATGGAACAGTGAATATAGTTCTTGAACTTTTGAAGAAAGAGTGTAAGTCACTGTGTAGGGCATCGTTCAACTCTGTGTTAAGGCAAACAAATACACAAGCTCTGAATGACTTGAAGTGGGACACTTTGATAGCTGAGTGGAGGGAAAACGCCCCCATTTTTTTGAAGTTCTTAGAATGTGCTGGCACTGTCTATGATGAAACACTAAATATAGCGGGCCTCACATCACGACAAAAACACACAAGGAAGACAAAAGCGTGCACATTGGCTATGGCTGGTGCTACCCTCTTAAGATCACGTGAATTTGACATGAGTGCCACAATGTACCGCAACTCACTTGTACTGAGACATGGAGGGGCCAAGAAAAGGTGCATTCAGCGACTTGCCAGAATTGGAGTTTGCATGTCCAACCGTTCGTCATTGTCAAAAATGAAGGAGATGGCCAAATCATGGGACAAGAAGCTCCTCCAGTGGAAACAGGAAGAGAGTGGATGCCAGACTGACACAGCTGCACCAGCAGGACAGCAGGTTTGTAAACAAAGAAACCTGAAACTGTTGAATGGGGGGGTCTCTCTCCATCGCTCTGTCTCTCTTTGTCTCTGTAACAAATACATGGTATCTTCTCTTGTTATACAGGCAGGTGGTGAAGCCAGTGGAAATGGTGTCTCGGAGGCGGATGATTGGGAGGATCTGAACTCAGAATCTGGAGAAGAGGGTCCCGGCCAAAGTGATGAAGAGGTAACTTATAACACACACACTCTTACACTACATTCATAATCCCATTCTCTCCATATATGTGTTTGACAACAGACTATGATGACTTGAATATGACAAACATTTTATGGCTTAATGTTGCTCTATCTGTATTTCTTTGTTGATGCAATTCCTTTTAAGTGGATGCACTAAACAAAATGTAGTTTCATGTTCCATAGAGTAGGATGAGATCTGTGATGGTTAAACCAAAGAACAGGACCCACACACCGTCTGAATCTTGCAAAAAAATAATATATAGCTCTTTATTCAACGTTTCGGTCGGTATACCTTCTTCAAGACAGACAAATGTTCCATAGAGTGACAGTAAACATCTTCTCTAATAACGTGGATTTTACATTTGTTAATACATTATATGATGTCCAAACAAGTTCACTTATACTGTCAAAAAGAACATATTTTAATATAATTGTATCTTGTGTTTTCAGGACAATGTCAACTTACCATATCAGATCACCATTGATAACCTTGACCGCACAGTGAAACCACATGTTATGACTGAAGACCGTCAAACTACTCAACACAACTGGCTGATAGTGGTTGCCAACCAGGAACGTGTTGGATCTGAACATCTTAAACTACAACCCAAAAGGTCCATCTGGGATGTGCCAACTTCAGACATCCTACCCACCCCTGAGGACCAAGAAATGTTGAGATCTGAATACAAAGAACTAGTTGGAAGGGTGTTGGTAAAACATATTCCAGCTTTCTATCAATTCACAGAAAATGTTCAAGAGCACATTCCACATGAGTACTCATCGGTTATGGCCTCCAAGACGGAAATCATTCCACTCGGTTTGCTAGAAACCAATGAGAAAAAACCTAAGGAACTGGTGTCAGCTCTGAAGTACATCAATGAACGTTATGTCCCGACCTCCCCAGATGATGTGTCGGAGCCAGCAGTTAAGGTGATACTCACTGGGGACCAACTCACAAAACAGAACGTAGATGCCGTTTGTCAAACAATGACAAATGACAAGACCCCCTATCTCAAACTGGAAGGAATTAAGGCTGCAATAGCAGACTTTCACTGTATAATGAATCACAACGATGTCATACAAAAATAATTCTATAACCCAAATTCCTCTAATGAATTCGGTACTCTGTTTCATCTTCGCACCCACATCAACAGAAGAAATGTTACCAAGTCTGCCCTAGGAGACAACTTCAGGGCATGTGATGTTTTCATTCATGATGTGACAGATGCATCTGTTATAACTGCTGCATTACACTATTTTAACATGGACTCTCCACTTGAATCACCAAAAACACACACGATACCATTGTTTATATGGCTAAGTGAAAAGCAAACATGGTGGGACCAGCATGTTTTTAACATAGTAGACAAATACATTCTGACTGACAGTGTAGATGTGCCTACTGTCCATACTGTCTTTGCGCTGACTGTCACTGACCTCCCTCTGTCTCAAAACAACTGGCTCTCCTGCATATAACTCTACTTGGCTAGCACTGTCACATGTGAAGTCGCAGTTGCACGACGGTGCACAGATGTCACAACATGTGTGTGCAGGAGACACAGAGTTCACCTTCAATCCATCAAAAAGTTCCAGCAATTTTACCCTCCTACATGTTGTTTTATTGGAGATGTATAGTCTCATTTTGTTGGAAACTCCGTGCATCTGTCTACCATGGTACAGGATGACAGAATGGGCCTCTTCTCCATCTCTCCCTCCTCTGCCTAAGGCCTGCATATTCCTCTAAGTTCTTGGGGGGCCCATAATTGACAACATGATTGACTTCTTTGAAATCCACCCCCATTCCCAAAGCTGAAGTGGCTATCACCACTCGCAGGACAGACTTGGGGTCATTGAGGGAACGGATTATGTGTTTCTTTATTTCGTCATTGGTCTCTGAGTGATACATATCCACCAGTCTGTTACCTGGCAGATCAGAAGCTCCGGCAGGGTGTATTATCTGTTCTCCAAGAAGCCTTTGGAAGACTTCATTGTACAGTTTGCCACAGTCATATAGGCTTGTACAGTATATAACTGTCTTTTCAGTGTGTGGTCCTTTAGCAGAAATCTCTTTGCACAGCCATATGCAAATGTCTCTGAAGGATCAATGGGCACCTTTTTCACTGCAAGCCGTATGTTTGGGCGGTCAGGATTTCTGATTATTTCAACGCACTCCTCCATTCCCAAAAGCTCTTTGACTTGCTTTCTTGTCTTCGCGGATGCTGTGGCAGTCAAAGCCAGGACGGGCACAGCCACTTTGAAGATGCCACGCAGCTCTCCAACTAATCCACACCACTTGCGGAATGGTGCAACAGAGTTGTGCCCCTCGCCCCTAGAAAACAAAATATTAAAATAAAAAATCAGTACTTGTTTAACTATGCAACTTATTTAGCATTTAGCTCTCTCTCTCACACTCACACACACACACACACACACACACACACACACACACACACACACACACACACACACACTCTAACTGTAGTGGCAACAGGATAGATCATGGACACATATAATTTATTCTGTTAATGATGTACCGTGAATGTTCTCATCATGTATGCTTTACATTACTTAAGATCATTTTTCAAGCCTGTTATTTTTTGGACATTGTGGACAAAATAGCCACTACAGTGGTGTAAAGTAACTACTGTACTTAAGTACAATTTTTAAGTATCTTTACTTAAGTAAAGCATTTGAGTACTTTTTCCACCACTGATCCACTGTAGTCTCTAGCTGTAGTCATCTAAGTTGTTTATGTGTAGCAAGTCCTTCTGTCTTTAGCATCTCTTTTTAGATCATTTAGCAGGCGCTCTTTATCTAGAGCGACTAACAGTAAGCAATATAAGCACTATACAATCAATCTAGTTCTGGTCCATAGCGTTAAGGAGAACTCCTTTTAACGCTATGGACCAGAGCTAACCTAGGATCGGTTTAAACAGCTGTTGTATGGGGGTGGGGGAGGGTACTTTGGGAAAGAAGTTATAGGACCGTACTGTACGGTGACTATAAAGCATATAAGCTGATATAGCAAGGAAGGAAAAGCAACAACACTTACCATTGCACAACAGTATGGACCTCGTCTACAGCCAACCCTATCAATCGCCGCCGAAAAACATCGTTCTGGAGTATTTTCCTCCATTTCACATTTCCTACAAATGTCTCCGGTGATCCATAAACAATGGATACATGGCCCGTAGCAATGGCTTCGTCTGTAGTTGCATCCTGCCCAGCATATGCTGCAGAAATGCCTTGGTCTGTCAACATTTTAACTTGTTCTTCCATTATAGAAACAAGTGGACTTACAACCAAAACGATAGGGTCCTTTGTCCATCGATCTGGGAAGGTTTCGGAAAGAAGCGAACACACGGTCGGCCAAGCTTGAAAAATTATGCTCTTTCCAAAACCAGTCGGCAAACATGCCAAAACATCTCGCCGATCTATCAAGTACTTCAAACAAATGTGCTGAAGAGGTTTTAAATGTTCAATGTTGTGTAATTCAGCAACTCTAGTAAGTACGCTAGCAAAAGCCTCCTCAGTAACGTCCATGTTCTGTGAGAGAAACGCAGTTGTGTGGTCCCTGGAAAAAAACAAGAAATGTTATCTAGTCGGAATGAAAACACAAGCGCACCAACCGGAAGTGACGCGCTGAAGGCAGGCACACACCGGCAGTTTCCCTGCGCACTGGTCTTTCATTTGCCTCCGGCCAGACCCCACAGAATATCAGAAAAAGCAGAGGTCGCTGTTTTTCATTTTCTGTGGGATCTGGCTACGAGAGACTAGTGATCCTCAACAGACAATAGCAGCCTGGACAAAGCTGTAGCACTATAGGTAGTTACAGCAACCCAAGAGTGCCTCACGACCGCAAGGTTGCCGGTTCAAGCCTCACTTGATGCAGACTCATTTAAGTTGAATTGCAAAAAACATGACTCAATCTATTCCGTTTCCATGGCTTTCTCTCTCTCTCTTCAATCTATTCCGTTTCCATGTCTTTCTCTTCAATCTGTTCCGTTTCCATGTCTCTCTCTCTGTCTCTTCAATCTATTCTGTTTCTCTCTCTGTCTCTTCAATCTATTCTCTCTCTCTCTCTGGTTGCCCCAGGTACGATTCCAGGCCAGGTCAGCAAATGTGTCAATGAAATGAAATTTGTCCCTGAGCAAGACTCTTAACCCCTAATTGCTCACAGGCCCTCATTGGAAACAAGACCGCAAGGACTTTCATGAACTGACCTGTTAAAGGAATTATCATTTCTCTTTCTCTCTCCTGGCCCCGTATTATCGCTGCTTGCAGCTATATTTACGGGGCCAGGCTTCCAGCATGGACCCGTTTTGTTAATCAGATTATTACGGGGCCAGGCTTCCAGCATGGACCCGTTTTGTTATTGGCATTATTACGGGGCCAGGCTTCCAGCATGGACCCGTTTTGTTATTACGGGGACAGAGCTCTGCTCTGTACACGTATTGTTATTGGCAGTATTCTGTCACTTCTTCTTCTTCTTCTTCTTCTTCTGCCACTTTTCGCAGTTCTGGCTGAACCGCGCTGTCGCTTTTTACGAAACTCGGCCATATGGTAGATGGTCATGAAAAACGATCAAAAAATAATTCTCACAATCTTTCGTCCAAAGGTGGCGCTATAGCACTCAATTGAAAATGCCAACTTTGACCAGGTACAACTCATGCCCTGTTTGACCTACAGCCATGAAACTTGGATACACATATGCGTCTCCTCATGCTGAACAACTTTCACCCTCTGACTTTTGACCTCTGACCTTTAGATCTCCCACCATTTTGAATTATATGAAAAACAGTCATTGGCTCCTAACTTCTGCATTTTTTCACTTATGGAAAATCCGTTGGAAATTTTTGTAGGCAGTGGTCCAAGGTTCAAGTGCTAAACGTTTCGTGCAGATTGCTCAAAAATCCCAGGAGGAGATAGATTTTAACTATTACAGTTTAAAGAAAATTATTCATCTGTGCCTAAAACATACATGCAGACTCACATTTCTTTGAAACTTTGCAGAAATGTACAAGGTCATTCCAAATATCACTGAAACCAATCTTACTCCAATTGGCCAAAAGGGGGCGCTATAGCAATTTTTTGAAAAGGCAGACTTTAAACAGGCATAAGTCATGCCTCGTTTGGCCGAAAGTCGTGAAACTTGCTTACACATGTGCCTTGACTCATGAGGAACACACGTATCGATTTGACCATTAAGCTCCGCCCTTAGATTTTCCGCAATTTTGAGCAGTTTGAAAAATACTTGTTTTTGCCAGTTCTGGCTTAACCGTGCATACGCTTTTTACGAAACTCGGCCATATGGTAGATGCTCATGAAAAACTACCAAGAAATAATTCTCACACTCATTCGTCAAAGGGTGGCGCTATAGCACTCAATTGAAAGTGCCAACTTTGAACAGGTACAACTCATGCCCTGTTTGACCTACAACCATGAAACTTCGATACACACATGCGTCTCTTCATGCCCGACAACTTTCGTGGTCTGACTTTTGACCTCTGACCTTTAGATCTCCCACCATTTTGAATTATATGAAAAACAGTCATTGGGTCCTAACTTCTGCATTTTTTCACTTATGGAAAATCCGTTGGAAATTTTTGTAGGCAGAGGTCCAAAGTTCAAGTGGTAAACGTTTCGTGCAGATTGCTCAAAAATCCCAGGAGGAGATAGATTTTAACTATTACAGTTTTATGAAAATTATTCATCTGTGCCTAAAACATACATGCAGACTCACATTTCTTTGAAACTTTGCAGAAATGTACAGGGTCATTCCAAATATCACTGAAACCAATCTTACTCCAATTGGCCAAAAGGGGGCGCTATAGCAATTTTTTGAAAATGCAGACTTTAAACAGGCATAAGTCATGCCTCGTTTGGCCGAAAGTCGTGAAACTTGCTTACACATGTGCCTTGACTCATGAGGAACACACGTATCGATTTGACCATTAAGCTCCGCCCTTAGATTGTCCGCAATTTTGAGCAGTTTGAAAAACACTTAAACCCAGGATTTTTCAGCTATTTGCGTGAAACTGTATCATCTGTCTGATCTCCTATTTCACAGGTACTTGTCTGTTGGGCCAATGGCGTCTCCCTTAAATGAATGCCTCACAATCTCAAGGTCGCCAGTTCAAGCCTCACTTGATGCAGACTTAATTTAAGTTGAATTGCAAACAACATGACTGTATCAATGAATACATGTGCAAATGGTAAAGATAACCTGAAATGCTTATTTGAGAGTACGTTTTTTCAACGTATGACATACTTTATCTGAAAATAGCTGATCTACAATCTCACAACTTTTCATGGTTTGTGAGCTTGTAGATCGGCTACTTTCACTAATTTTGGTTCTGAGGAGATGTACAATTTCTTCATTGGTAAATGGTTTGTGAACGAGTGATCTTAGTGTTAGTGAAACAGGGGCTTGGTTCATGAAAGAAGGCAAGAGTTTATGATCTTCAACAGACAATATCAGCCTGGACAAAGCTATAGCACTATAGGTAGTGTTGCAGCCTATTAGTCTGAAGGTTGAGAGTTCGAATCCTGTTAATGGTAGTAGATTGAGATGTCCAATCAAGCCATTATGTTTCCATCTCTCTCTCTCATCAATCTATTGTTTCCATGTCACTCTCTCTCTCTTCAATCTATTCCGTTTCCATGTCTCTCTCTCTCTATTCACTGGCCCCGTATTATCGCTGCTTGCAGCTATATTTGGCATTATTACGGGGCCAGGCTTCCAGCATGGACCCGTTTTGTTATTCAGATTATTACGGGGCCAGGCTTCCAGCATGGACCCGTTTTGTTATTGGCAGTATTCCATTTCTTCTTCTTCTTCTTCTTCTTCTTCTTCTGCCGTTTTTGCCAGTTCTGGCTGAACCGTGCATACGCTTTTTATGAAACTCGGCCATATGATAGATGGTCATGAAAAACGATGAAAAAATAAATCTCACAATCTTTCGTCAAAAGGTGGCGCTATAGCACTCAGTTGAAAATGCCAACTTTGAACAGGTACAACTCATGCCCTGTTTGACCTACAGCCATGAAACTTCAATACACACATGCGTCTCCTCATGATGAACAACTTTCACACTCTGACTTTTGACCTCTGACCTTTAGATCTCCCACCATTTCGAATTATATGAAAAACAGTTAAAACCTATCTCCTCCTGGGATTTTTGAGTAATCTGCACGAAACTTTTTACACATGAACTTTGGACCTATGCCGAAAAACGTTTGCAAAATATTTTCCATAAGTGAAAAAATGAAGCTTTAATGAGCCAATGAATATTGCAGTTTTATGACAATTATTCATCTGCCCCTAACACATACATGCAGACTTACCATTCTTTGAAACTTTGCAGAAATGTTAAGGGCCATTCCAAATATCACTGAAACCAATCTTACTCCAATTGGTCAAACGGGGGCGCTATAGCATTTTTTTGAAAATGCAAACTTTAAACAGGCAAAAGTCATGCCTCGTTTGGCCGACAGCCATTAGACCTGCTTACACATGTGCCTTGACTAATGAGGAACACATCTATCACGTTGACCAGTAAGCACCGCCCTTAGATTGTCCGCAATCTTGAGCAGTTTGAAAAACACTTAAACCCAGGATTTTTCAGCTATTTGCGTGAAACTGTATGATCAGTGTGATCTCTTTTTTCAGAGGTTTGTCTGTTGGTCCAATAGCGTCCCGCTTAAGTGTATGTCTCACAACCTCAAGGTCACAGGTTCAAGCCTCACTTGGTGCAGACTTCATCTAAGTTGCATTTCACACAACATGACTATCAATGAATACATCTGCAATTGTTAAAGATAACATGAAATACTTAATTGAGTGTTTTTTACATACTTCATTGTGATAATAGCTGATCTACAATCTCACAACTTTTAAGATAGCAATGAGAGTATGTTTTTTCAATGTATAACATACTTCATTGTGAAAATAGCCGATGTACAATCTGACAACTTTTAATGGTTTGTGAGCTTGTAGATCGGCTACTTTCACTAGTTTTGCTTCTGAGGAGATGTACAATTTCTTCATTGGTAAATGGTTTGTGAACGAGTGATCTTAGTGTTAGTGAAACAGGGGCTTGGGTCATGACATAAGCTATAGCACTATAGGTAGTGTTGCAGCTACCTAAGAGTGCCTCATGACCGCAAGGTTGCCGGTTCAAGCCTCACTTGATGCAGACTCATTTAAGTTGAATTGCAAAAAACATGACTCAATCTATTCCGTTTCCATGGCTCTCTCTCTCTCTCTCTTCAATCTATTCCGTTTCCATGTCTTTCTCTTCAATCTATTCCGTTTCCATGTTTTTCTCTGTCTCTTCAATCTATTCCGTTTCTATCTTCAATCTATTCCGTTTCCATGTCTCTCTCTGTCTCTTCAATCTATTCCGTTTCTATCTATCTATCTCTCTCTCTCTCTCTCTCTCTCTCTCTCTCTCTCTCTCTCTCTCTCTCTCTCTCTCTCTCTCTCTCTCTCTCTCTCTCTCTCTCTCTCTCTGAGGGTCGGCCATAGCTGAGTGGTTAGGGAGCCAGAGGCTCTGGTTGCCCCAGGTACGATTCCAGGCCAGCGGGTAGAAAATGTGTCGATGAAATGAAATTTGTCCCTGAGCGAGACTCTTAACTCCTAATTGCTCACAGGCCCTCACTGGAAACAAGACCGCAAGGACTTTCATGAACTGACCTATTAAAGGAATTATCATATCTCTTTCTCTCTCCTGGCCCCGTATTATCGCTGCTTGCAGCTATATTTCCGTTTCTTCTTCTGCCACTTTTGGCAGTTCTGGCTGAACCGTGCAGTCGCTTTTTATGAAACTCGGCCATATTATAGATGGTCATGAAAAGCGATCAAGAAATAATTCTCACAATCTTTCGTCAAAAGGTGGCGCTATAGCACTCAATTGAAAAATGCCAACTTTGAACAGGTACAACTCATGCCCTGTTTCACCTACAGCCATGAAACTTCGATGCACACATGCGTCTCCTCATGCTGAACAACTTTCACACTCTGACTTTTGACCTCTGACCTTTAGATCTCCCACCATTTTGAATGATATGAAAAACAGTTAAAACCTATCTCCTCCTGGGATTTTTGAGTAATCTGCACGAAACTTTTTACACATGAACTTTGGACCTATGCCGACAAACGTATGCAAAAGATTTTCCATAAGTGAAAAAAATGAAGCTTTAATGAGCCAATGAATATTGCAGTTTTATGACAATTATTCATCTGCCCCTAACACATACATGCAGACTTACCATTCTTTGAAACTTTGCAGAAATGTAAAGGGCCATTCCAAATATCACTGAAACCAATCTTACTCCAATTGGTCAAACGGGGGCGCTATAGCAATTTTTTGAAAATTGAAACTTTAAACAGGCAAAAGTCATGCCTCGTTTGGCCGACAGCCATTAGACCTGCTTGCACATGTGCCTTGACTAATGAGGAACACATCTATCACGTTGACCAGTAAGCACCGCCCTTAGATTGTCCACAATCTTGAGTAGTTTGAAAAACACTTAAACCCAGGATTTTTCAGCTATTTGCGTGAAACTGTATGATCAGTGTGATCTCTTTTTTCAGAGGTTTGTCTGTTGGTCCAATAGCGTCCCGCTTAAGTGTATGTCTCACAACCTCAAGGTCACAGGTTCAAGCCTCACTTGGTGCAGACTTCATCTAAGTTGCATTTCACACAACATGACTATCAATGAATACATTTACAAATGTTAAAGATAACATGAAATACTTAATTGAGTGTTTTTTACATACTTCATTGTGAAAATAGCTGATCTACAATCTCACAACTTTTCAGATAGCAATGAGAGTATGTTTTTTCAATGTATAACATACTTCATTGTGAAAATAGCCGATGTACAATCTGACAACTTTTAATGGTTTGTGAGCTTGTAGATCGGCTACTTTCACTAGTTTTGGTTCTGAGGAGATGTACAATTTCTTCATTGGTAAATGGTTTGTGAACGAGTGATCTTTGTATTAGTGAAACAGGGGCTTGGGTCATGACAGAAGGCAAGAGTTTGTGATCCTCAACAGACAATATCAGCCTGGACAAAGCTATAGCACTATAGGTAGTGTTGCAGCTACCTAAGAGTGCCTCACGATCGCAAGATTGCCGGTTCAATCCTCACTTGATGCAGACTCATTTAAGCTGAATTGCAAAAAACATGACTCAATCTATTCCGTTTCCATGGCTCTCTCTCTTCAATCTATTCCGTTTCCATCTCTCTCTCTCTCTCTCTCTCTCTCTCTCTCTCTCTCTCTCTCTCTCTCTCTCTCTGAGGGGCGGCCATAGCTGAGTGGTTAGGGAGCCAGAGGCTCTGGTTGCCCCAGGTACGATTCCAGGCCAGGTCAGCAAATGTGTCGATGAAATTTGTCCCTGAGCAAGACTCTTAACCCCTAATTGCTAACAGGCGCTCATTGGAAACAAGACCGCAAGGACTTTCATGAACTGACCTGTTAAAGGAATTATCATTTCTCTTTCTCTCTCCTGGCCCCGTATTATCGCTGCTTGCAGCTATATTTATATTTCATTTTATTTCGTTTTCCCCAAAAA